>NC_025703.1:15171528-15225503 GCF_000633955.1 Camelina sativa | reverse complement strand
AAAAAAAAAAAAAAAAAAAAAATGTTTCTGTTCTGTTTTGTTTTCTATAAAATAACAATGTTGAAATTCTTCTCTGTAGCATAATCATAAAGTAGCGTAAAGAAGAGGGTGTATGAGAGTGATGAAACAGCAGAGACTCAAAGTTGGATTTTAGATTACAAGAAAACATTTATTAATTAATCTAAGCAAACCACAACAGCTTAAAGGATCATATTTCAGTACTACTTAGTCATCACATTTCTTTATCGCTAACAAAATCAGTTGAAAAATATATAAAAGAGAGACCGGGAAAACAGAACTGAAAAAAAGAAGGCATATATCGGACAGAGTTTCCCATTAGCTTAGTAGAACAATATAATATGGGCCTTCTAATCCCTCAATGTATACTTGTACTTCTTCTTTTTAAGTTTTAAGCGCACTTGAAGCCATGACAAACCGAGAGGTAAGTTACTAACTTCTGAACTAAGGTTCTCGGATTTTGTCTACTAGCAGAAGCTCAATTTTCTCACTGCGGTCAAGAACCTGCATGTTAATGAATTACATAAAAGCTCAGTTAGTTTTCTTTGCAGAAGTGGGCAATGAGCAGAGACAATTCAAGTCATATATGACATATATTCTAAATTTGTAAGATTGACATAGATATATGATTCAGACCTTCTCAATGTTCTCAATCTTAACACCATTGACTTCAGTCAATTTGCAGCAACAACTCAGACAACCCAATACATATATACTGAATGGAATCAGAATACTTTACTCTGTTAATAATAATATTGGCATAAAACGTTGACGTAATTATCCGAAAAATCTGTAGACTCATTTTTATTATTATTATTATTGTTTTATTTTATTCCAACAAAAGACAAACTAAAATAAATTTGATACTAATCCAGTGATGTAGCCTGAGATTTGTGTAAAGGTTTCATAAGATGGAAACTGTTTATACAACTTATATATACTACAAAAAGGCCCGAAACAACAAGAGCAAACAAAACAAAAAAGAAGGGCCTTATTTGGTCAAAATCTCAGGCCCAGAATCCGGGGGGAGAGAGAGAGAGGGAGAGAGAGTCGCATACTGCGTCGAGGAGAGAGAGAGAGAGAACGAAAAAAAACATCAACGAGAAGCCAATTTTTTTTTTTTTTTTTGGTTTGTTGCCTTTCTTCTCCCGAGAGGGAAACCAAAATTGAATACAAAAATTGCTGAATTAGGAATCAATCTCGCAACAAGCAAAGCAATTTCACCGGATTCCATGTCGTAGGAGCTCTCTCTCATCTTTCTCTGAGAAATTGATTTCGTCTCTGATTTGGGAAAACACAAAAAAAAAAAGCTTGGAAAGAGGTGTTTTTGGGAAACCCTAGGAGAGAGAAACTAATTTTAGAATTTGGGTGATTTTGCCCGAGTTTTGTGCCCTAGCTTTTTGCGTTCGTTCCCGTTCTACGTTCAATTCCCAGGTAAACTCTAGCTTTCTCACTCTTCTTCTCAAACCCTAGAGTCCAGCTTTGCTGGAAGGTTCTGTGATTTTTTTAACGTTTTGGGTGCACTGCTTCTCATTTTGCTAATTTCTATCAGGAATGTGAATTGTTTTCTGTAATTACGTCTCTGTGATTCTTGTTTCTGCCTCGTTTAGCTTCGAAATGTGTAATACTTGATTGAAGAGTTCGTGGGTACGACATTAAGTAGCTCGAGTTGATCATTTCTAACTTTAGGTTTGGATTAAGCTTCGAGGACCTCTCTGCTTTGAGGCAACACTACATTTTTTTTTGGGTATCGTAGAGTTTTATTTAGCGTTATCCTGGAATGAGTAGTTCTGAGCTCTGTAATGGGTTATTTTGCTTCTCTACATCTGATCTTCTAAATGATCGAAAATGGGAGAGGCGTTAGGTGTAAAGATTCTCTGTCAAATACTAGATTCTAGGGAGTTATCTTCACTTTGATGTTCCTTTGGATAGTGGCTCAAACTTTTGAATGATTTTTGTTTCATTCTGCTAAGCTACTCGATAATCTGTTATCATATGACACTGCCATGACTTTCTCTGGGAATTTTTGTATGTTCTCTGCTTTTTCTGTATCATGAGAACTTACTACATGCGCATAGATTGACCATTATTATTTGTAGGTCGACATTTAGATGTTACTGGTTCTAACTTCTGCAGTATGATCATTCGGAATGCTGTAAATACTGAAACCTTCTTGATTTAATTTTCAGTTAAGTTAGAATTCGAATTTATGGTACATCCAAGGTGGTGATGCATGGAAACGTTTCAGGATATCTTCTAGTAAATGCTGAGGTTGATTCCATGGGAGGAGTTATTGATAGTGGAGGTGGTATTGGTGTTAAAACATCTCCGCGCCGAACAGCAATTGAGAAGGCTCAAGCGGAGCTAAGGTATTTCTGATTGAGACTTCTTGATCTTCTGCAATGTGTTTAAATGCTCTACAATTTCTACAGCTATTAGTCACTTCCGATGTGTAACAAAGATGCTTGTTTCAACAGGCAAGAGTATTATGTCCGTGAGGAAAGGAGGAGAGAATTGGAGTTTCTGGAGAAAGTATGCATACCTATATATCCCTGTTCTCTTTTTCTTTTTCTTTTTTTCCAAAAACTTATGATGACGAGCCTTTACTCTTCTATCTGCTTCAGGGCGGTAATCCCTTGGATTTTAAGTTTGGCATTGCAACTTCACAAAGCGTCCAATCTACATCACTCACAGATCAGCAAGCAGAGCATTTTGTAAACAGGTACACTCTTATTTGTTGTAGTTCCCCATTTATTTCATGGCTTAGCTCATCATTATTTACCCATAACCCCCACAGTGAAGTCAAGGATAGTTTTGCCCTGACTGCCTCACCACATGGAGACTCTGTGGAGAGTAGCGGTAGACCTGGAGTTCCTACAAATTCTGAACCCAATACAGCAGATAATCTCTTACTGTTTGATTCTGAAAACAAGTCAGTTGAAGGAGAAAGAAATTTGAGATATCCTAATAGGCAAAACAGAACTTCTGAGTCAGAACGATCCTCCAAAGCAAATACCAACCAGAATACCAAAGAAACAGAAGATTCTGCCATCTTTCGCCCGTATGCTCGAAGGAACAGATCAAAGATTAATCGGGATCCATCTCGGTCAAGCTCTACGGATTTAGTTCAGAATCGTGGTGGTCTTGCAACGTCTATATCTATTCGCAGAGGATCAGTGGAAGGAAAGGGTTGCATTCCCGAAGCAGCGAATCAAAAGGATAGGCATACAACTTCCGTATCTTGTCCAATATTTGCAAATTCAAATGGTAATATCGTTCCAAAAAATATAGTTCCCAGCAATTCGCTGAATACTAAGGTGGATGGTGAACCTGTTGTACGAGAGAGTACTGCTGGATCTAAGACTAGCCTATTGAAAGATGAAGCCGACATTACATATAGAAAAAGCTCTGCATATTTGTCAGTTGGAGAGTCTGGCCTTGCTGTGGAAAAGGCACAACTAGTTTCGACTGGTACAGAGATTGGTTCTCCCAAAGCTGTAACAATAGCTGGTGAGGAAAATAATTCCACCCAACTGAATGGCCTAAGAGATTCCACGGGAGAGGAAGAAAGCTTAACAAATAGAGGAGCTGCAGGGACTAAAGGGTTAGAGTCAGAGTCTTCTCTTGCTAACAACATAGAAGTAGATGTAGGTAATGGAAGGGATCTTTATAAAGTGGACAAACTTGACTCGGATGAAATCTCTATGCAGAAGGCTGTAAGAGTAGAGGGGTTGCTGAGTCAAACGGTTGATGAAATGACGAAAACTAAGATTGAGGATGAGACAGGTCGACCTACTACCATTATTAGTGAGTGCATTCCTGAGAAATTGGTTAAAATTGAAAGTCAAAATCACAGAAGTACAGCTGAGATGCAAAATGAAGAGAAAGGTTCTGAGACTGAGGAAAGGCTTCAGGATGGGTTGGTTGTACCCGAAAATGACAGGAAAGTTGGTAGTCTTTTACCTGAAAATCCTAGCAGCTCGTTGTACCCTGAAATTCCTCAGGCATCTGTAGACACAAGTTCCTGCGCAGTTGGCGATAATTTATTGTCAGGAACTGACATTGAAGAATCAAAACATCAGCCGAGCTCAGATGCAGTAGTGTTTGATACTGCGAAGGAGGACTCCATCCTTGAGGAGGCACGGATTATACAGGTTTTCTTCTTCAACTTGGCTTTGTGATCTTAAGTTGACTACCTTTTGAAGAAGTTATATACCTATTCATCGTTTTATGTATGACATAATACACTAACAGGCAAAGAGAAAAAGAACTGCCGAGTTATCTTGTGGTACTGCACCAGTGGAGGTCCGTGAGAAATCTCAATGGGATTTTGTCCTCGAAGAAATGGCATGGCTGGCAAATGATTTTGCGCAGGTCTGGTCTAGCTAAATTAGCTTTCTAACTTAAATTCTGTATATCTGCATGGAATTTGTCTAACTTAATTTGAAAGCTGCATTTTGTGGATTGATATTTTGTTTATTTCCAATAGCATCTAGACATTTGTCTGCTTAAATGAGCTTGTCCACTTTTATGTTAATAGGTGAGTGTTCTGATTCCAATTTATTACCTTTATCTTTTCATCTTCTAGGAGCGCCTTTGGAAGCTGACTGCTGCCGCACAAATTTGCCATCGAGTTGCTTTGACTNAAAGGCACAACTAGTTTCGACTGGTACAGAGATTGGTTCTCCCAAAGCTGTAACAATAGCTGGTGAGGAAAATAATTCCACCCAACTGAATGGCCTAAGAGATTCCACGGGAGAGGAAGAAAGCTTAACAAATAGAGGAGCTGCAGGGACTAAAGGGTTAGAGTCAGAGTCTTCTCTTGCTAACAACATAGAAGTAGATGTAGGTAATGGAAGGGATCTTTATAAAGTGGACAAACTTGACTCGGATGAAATCTCTATGCAGAAGGCTGTAAGAGTAGAGGGGTTGCTGAGTCAAACAGTTGATGAAATGACGAAAACTAATATTGAGAATGAGACAGGTCGACCTACTACCATTATTGATGAGTGCAGTCCTGAGAAATTGGTTAAAATTGAAAATCAAAATCACAGAAGTACAGCTGAGATGCAAAATGAAGAGAAAGGTTCCGAGACTGAGAAAAGGCTTCAAGATGGGTTGATTGTACCCGATAATGAAAGGAAAATTGGTAGTCTTTTACCTGAAAATCCTAGCAGCTCGTTGTACTCTGAAATTCCTCAGGCATCTGTAGACACAAGTTCCTGCGCAGTTGGCGATAATTTATTGTCAGGAACTGACATTGAAGAATCAAAACATCAGCCGAGCTCAGATGCAGTAGTGTTTGATACTGTGAAGGAGGACTCCATCCTTGAGGAGGCACGGATTATACAGGTTTTCTTTTTCAACTTGGCTTCGTGATCTTAAGTTGTCTACCTTTTGAAGAAGTTATATACCTATTCATCCTTTTATGTATGACATAATACACTAACAGGCAAAGAGAAAAAGAATTACCGAGTTATCTTGTGGTACTGCACCAGTGGAGGTCCGTGAGAAGTCTCAATGGGATTTTGTCCTCGAAGAAATGGCATGGCTGGCAAATGATTTTGCGCAGGTCTGGTCTAGCTAAATTAGCTTTCTAACTTAAATTCTGTATATCTGCATGGAATTTGTCTAACTTAACTTGAAAGCTGCATTTTGTCGATTGATATTTTGTTTATTTCCTATAGCATCTGGACATTTGTCTGCTTAAATGAGCTTGTCCACTTTTATGTTAATAGGTGAGTGGTCTGATTCCAATTTATTACCTTTATCTTTTCATCTTCTAGGAGCGCCTTTGGAAGCTGACTGCTGCCGCACAAATTTGCCATCGAGTTGCTTTGACTTGTCACTTGAGATTTGAGGAACGAAATCAGCACAGAGAGCTGAAAAAAATAGCTTCAATCCTATCTAATGCTATCTTGCAATTCTGGAGTTCGGTGGAGGTTCCTGGGGAACTGGAGGAGACAAGCATGGAAATTGTTAAGGTATTTTACTGTAAGACCTTAGTTTCTGGTTGTGGGAATGGTCTTTGATGGCAATGGTGATCATATGGTTATTTCTTTGTCTTTTAAATCAGAATTATGCATATATAGATATATACTCGTTAAATTAAAGCATTTACAACACTGACATCCTGGAACCATATTATTATGTTTGTGACTGGACTGTAAAACGACACATTTATTCTGATATATTCTTCATATGATGGCGAGGCCGGATCTTTCATATTCACTTGCACTGTCTTTCATAATTACCTTCAGAAGTCTCTGGTTCTGTTACACTTTTTCATATGATATTAATAACTTAATGGTATCCTACTAAGTAATACCGCGTTGTATGCAGGAGACTTGCCAAGAATCTAATTATGTGAATGGCAGAATATGTTTAGCTGCGGGTGTCAAGGAGTATGCAAGTAGATTTTTGAAGTATAACAACTCTTCCATCCCCTATCATTCAGCTGCACCGTCAACACCTGACAATATGTGCGACCCAGAGATATTGGACATATCTATGGTTGATCAGCTTACAGAAGTATGAATCTCTGAAAAGTTTTTCTGCAACCTCACTTGAATACTGTTGCTGTGGATAGCTCTACAATATTGCTTATTGAGCTTTTTTATTGTGCAGGCAAGCCTCTTTTATTCAGTTCCATCTGGTGCAATGGAGGTATACCATAAGTCCATTGAGTCGCATCTTACACGTTGTGAGGTATGTGAGATTTTTCTGTGCTAGGAGCTCTCATATTGTGTAACCTTGATGACGTATATTTTCCTGAGAATATATATCTATTCTCCGAAGTTATTTAACAGTATATCTCTGTTCCCAGAAGTCCGGAAGTAGCATGCAGGAGGAGGTTGATACATCGGCTTATGATGCTGCTGGAGGTATGCACAATTCTGGGTTGTTTGAGCTTCGCATACTGGTTAAATATTTGCTAACTTTTATCTCTAATTGTAGATACAGGATATAATGTTACTGCTTTCGATGAGGATGAAGGAGAAACAAGTACCTATTATCTTCCGAAAGCTTTCGAATCGAACAAATCATTTAATACAAGCCACAAAAAAAGGAAGAATCTGATGAAGTCTCATTCTGCCCGGTCATATGATCTTGGAGATGATTTACCATACGTCAACTACACAGATGGGTCTAACTCATCAAGCTTGATGGCAAAAAGGCCTGCCAGTAATAATAATATTGGCTCAGTTCCGACGAGGCGAGTGCGCACTGCTTCCAGGCAGAGGATTGCGAGTCCTTTTGGCTGTGCTACTGCTGGGAATTTATCAGTGCCCTCGAAGACAGATGCGTCTAGTGGGGATACTAGTTCTTTCCAGGATGAGCAAAGTAGTTTACATGGTGGATCGGCAGTCCAAAAAGGCACAGAGGTTGAATCAAGTGGTAATTTTGAAAAGCAGTTCCCTTATGACATGGCTGAAACCTCAGGAAAACCTAAAAAGAAGAAGAAGACTCATCAGGTAGTTTGCAATGTCAGCATATCTCTTACTATTTTGCAGAATAGTAGTTGCTATTAAATTTAAGTTGACATTGCATTGTAATTTTCAAATTCATCTGTTGCAGGGATCCGCATATGACCAAACCTGGCATCTCGATCCGTCAGTCCATGTTGAACAGGTGAGTTCATTGGTAATATCCTAATAATCAATTTGAACAAATGTTTAGGGAAAGCATGCCAGGAGTTTAGTTTGATGTTTGTGTCCTACTCTTGAGATTGTAATACTTGACATGTTTGTTTTTTTTGTTTCCGTTTTTATCTAAAGGGGTGACTATTTCTTGAAATGAGAAATTGAAGTTATAATAGTTGACAAATGTTTACCCTGCACTAAGAAGTGACTTCTTAGAAAGGATTCTAATTGGTGCTTATTTTGCAGAAGGACCACTGGAAGAAGCGACCAGAGAATCATTTCGATATGAATGGTATTATTTGCAAATTCGTTTTTACTTTGTGGTGCATTGTAGCTCTTTTGCGGTTGGTGGGAGCCTCAGCCTCACTTTGTCTATATAAATCAAACAATACTCCTTGGGGATATCATGTTTTAAGCAGCATTTTTTGCGTACATCTTATCATTAACCACCAATCATAAAACTAAAGCAATGATTGATTGTATAACTTTGTGACAATTTAATTGTCTTTTATAAGGTATGTATGGTCCTCATAGTGCAAAGAAGCAAAAGACCACCAAGCAATTGATAGAGAATAATTTTGATATTGCTATTCCTCACACTGGATCTATTCCATCTCCGGCGGCTTCCCAAATGAGCAATATGTCCAACCCCAACAAATCTATCAAATTTATTGGAGGTCGTGATAGGGGCAGAAAAATAAAAGGCCTCAAGGTATGCTGTGGAAGGTTTGCTGACTCCATTCACTTTTGTCTGAAATATTTGTTTTACACTAGAATTTGTTTTTCTCAGATTTCTCCTGGCCAGCATGGTTCTGGAAATCCGTGGTCTCTATTTGAAGATCAGGTTTTTTATTCGCCGTTTTCATTAGCATCGATATACTGTTGGTTGCTCTATGAGTATCTAATTTTTTTCCACCATTTAGGCGCTTGTTGTCCTGGTGCATGATATGGGCCCTAACTGGGAGCTCATTAGTGATGCCATGAACAGCACTCTTAAAATTAAGGTAAGTGCCTGTTGTTTTGAAAAAATCTTTGGATTCTTTCTTTGGTACATCTCGAACAGAGTGGTAGAGCTATACTTCAATAGAAGATATATATATATATATATATATATCTGTTTTTTCCTATTCGTGTCCGTGAATAACTGGTATTTGGTACTGGCTGATTGATTTTACATCGTTTGTCTAGTGTATATATCGCAATCCAACTGAGTGCAAGGAGCGTCATAAGATTCTGATGGATAAGAATGTTGGTGATGGGGCTGATAGTGCTGAAGATTCAGGGAATTCTCAGTCTTATCCATCTACTTTGCCTGGCATCCCAAAGGTTTTATCTTAGCTCTGAGACGCTGAACAAAGTGTCTTCTATGTTTAGACTATTTTAATTTTCCCCGGATATGTTTGTGATATTCAGGGAAGTGCGAGACAGTTGTTTCAACGACTGCAAGGGCCAATGGAGGAAGATACCCTGAAGTCTCATTTTGAGAAGATTTGTTTGATTGGGAAGAAGTTGCATTATAAAAAGACACAGGTTAGTGCACCTACTGCTTTGTTACTCTTTCCAAGCTTGTAACCTAAAACTAGTGGATACTGTCTTTCTGCAATTTTTTTCCACTCATAATTCAATCGTTGCCTGGCAATAGGGATAGTTCCTCGTGTATGTACTGTGTAGGATGAAGGAGATAATATGATGGGTGAGGTAGTCCAAATATTAGTTTTTGAGTCCCTTGTGGGAAGAATGCTGAAGGGTTCTTAATGTATAGACTTATAGTGCTAGAGAGTGTTCTCAGGGTTTCTTTTGTTAACGGAATTCAGTTTTCAAGCTATACTGGAGCTGGTAACGTTTTTGCTTGTTACATCCGGGCTATGGAACTTGAGAAGATAGATTTTCTTAATTCAGTTTTCAATTAGCATAGAGTTTATGCTAAGAAAGGCATATCTCAATCACTCTTATTTGACATAACAGGTCTGCATGTTTCTAAGTATAGCCGCAACATTTGCTGTAGTCACATTGTAGTTTGAAGTATGAATCTTTTAAGGCCCTAAATCTGTTATCTTGTTACTGTTTTTGTATGTTTGCGACTGTTTCATCTAATCTTCAAGAATGATGGTCGGGATCCCAAACAAATAGTACCAGTTCACAATTCACAAGTCATGGCTCTTTCTCAAGTATTCCCGAATAATCTGAATGGAGGTGTTCTTACGTAAGTTCTGTTGTTCTCTTAAATTTACATATACCTTGATTACAACTTTTGAAATTCTAATATCTTGCTACTCTCTGGATGAAGGCCCCTTGATGTCTGTGATGCATCAACTTCAGGTCAAGATGTATTTTCACTTGAAAATCCAGGTCTTCCAATGTTGAATCAGGGAACGCCAGTGCTCCCTACTTCTGGAGCACATCCATCCACTCCTGGATCATCTGGTGTGGTTCTCAGCAACAACTTGCCAACCACATCTGGCCTCCAGAGTGCTTCTGTCAGGTAGCCCTGTACTGAATGGTTTGTCCTTCTGAATACACACGTCTGTGAATTCTCTTCTCAATTAACGTAAGGGTTATTACTTCCTTTGATATTTGATATATATTTTCTGTTTAGGGATGGTAGATTCAACGTTCCTAGAGGGTCTTTGCCACTTGATGAACAACACCGACTACAACAATTTAACCAGATGTTATCCGGTAGAAACCTGCAGCAACCTTCCTTATCAACTCCTGGAGCTGTCTCAGGAGCCGATCGTGGACATCGCATGGTTCCTGGTGGAAATGCTATGGGTGCAAGTGGAATGAACAGAAGCACACCCATGTCAAGGCCTGGTTTTCAAGGGATGGGCTCCTCAGCAATGCCAAATACTGGTAGTATGCTTTCCTCTGGTATGGTAGGAATTCCAAACACTGGAAATATTCATTCCGGAGGAGGAGCTTCTCCAGGAAACTCCATGCTCAGGCCTCGTGAAGCTGTGCAGCATATGATGCGGGTAAGCTATTTGGATTTTGTTTGCTGCTACGCTAATTACGATACTTAGTTTTAAGATTTCTCACATGTGGGAACTTAGCGTAATTACCTATTTCTTACTTCACCACTTGGACTGATTTTATCTGGCTCCTTGTTTTAGTTTGTAGACGTTCAGCGCTTCTGATTTTTGTCAACCGCTGGTCGATTGTCATTTTGAACCTGTTTGTCCACATTACAATCTATACAGTGACGATAAAAAACTGATATGCATGAGTTTCAGATGCAGGGTGCTCAAGGGACCAGTCCGGGGATCCCAGCTTTCGGTGCTTTGAGTTCTGGATTTACCAACCAGACAACCCCTGTTCAGGCGTACCCAGGCCATCTTTCCCAGCAGCATCAGATGTCACCGCAGTCACATGTGCTTGGCAACTCGCATCATCCTCATCTCCAAAGCCCAAGTCAAGCTACTGGGGCACAGCAGGAAGCATTTGCTATCCGTCAAAGGCAAATACACCAGAGGTTTTTGCAGCAACAGCAACAGCAACAGTTTCCAACATCTGGTACTATGATGCCACATGTACAACAACCTCAGGGCTCTTCTGTTTCTTCTTCTCCACAAAACAGTCCTCAGACTCAACCACCCGTTTCGCCCCAGCCATTATCGATACCCCCAGTGTCGACCTCTCCTAATATTAATGCTTTGGCACAACAGAACCCTCAAAAATCTCAGTTGCCGCTTCATGGTCTAGGTAGGAGTCCTCAGTCTGGTGCTTCCGGAGTGAACAATCAAGCTGGAAAACAACGGCAGCGACAACTTCAGCAACAGTCTGCGAGACAACATCCACACCAGCGGCAGCCAACACAAGGTCAACAGCAGAGTAAACAATTGAAGGGGATGGGTAGAGGCAACATGATCCATCAGAACATCACTGTTGATCAGTCACACCTGAATGGTCTCACCATGGCCCCAGGAAATCAGGCTACCGAAAAAGGAGAGCCAGCGGTTGCAGTTAGGCCAGATCAGCAGTCTAACGCTGGGACTACTACTAGCACGCATCTGCCATCTAAACCATTTGTTCCTCCCTTGTCTTCAAATCATTCACAGCAACTGCCAAAAGCTTTCCCTGGTACTTCGTCTCCGTCCCAACAACAGATGCAATTACATTCAGAAAATAGCATCCAAAGCCAGAGCTCACCTGCGACCCCATGTAACACCTTATCCACCTCTAGTCCGTCAGTTACACCTTCTAACCATCAGCATTTGTTGCTACACCAAAAGCAGCGTAATCAAGTGCAATCAACAGCTCAGCGAGTTATTCATCATAATCATCTAGGGAACTCTGAGTTATCAAAGAAGTCCCAAGCTGAACGTATGCCACGTGTTCCGCAGTCTGTCACCAATACCACCCAAACTACTAGTATGGGTACGACGAAGGGTATGCCTCCAGCGAGTCATGATTCGAAAAACGTAAAAGCAGTTGGTTCTACTGCGGTGCCTGCTTTGGAATCTCCATCTAGTGCTGCCTCTGTGCAAAGCACAGCTTCTAAAGTAGTAAACAGTTCCAATACAGATTCAGCTGGGAATGATCCAGTAACAACAACGAACCAAGGACTAGCTCAAAAGCATGTATCTGGTGGCTTGCTGAGTCACGGGATAAAGGCTGTGACACAGAAACAACAGTCTCTACCTTCAGAAGAAAAGAGACCGAGGTTGTCAGAGAAGCTGAGTGTACAAAATCAGAAACACCTTGCTTCTGAGCAGCAGCAGCAGCCTCAATTAGAAGAATCACAAGAAGTATCATCTTCGAAGCCTCCTGATACAAAAGTGGAATGAGAGGCATAACAGATGATGAACCTAGAATCTTGAGTAGCTGTAGACCCTGCAAAGGCATAATAGGGAAGAAGATGGTGGATAGGATAAAAATTCATGCAGGTCTTTTTGCCTCTTTTGAACACAGAGAGAGAGAAGGTATCATAATGTAAATTGCCACTTGCATCATAGAGAAGTAGTCTCTTCCTTCTTCTTCTTCCCATCTTTTGGTTTGGGAGAGAGTAGAAACAGTTTATAATGTTATGTACAGAAAAGTCTCTACTCCTCCACCCACTTTTTTTTTGTTTCCCCCCTTTTCCTCTAACTTCTCTTGTAGGTTTAGGTTAATTTGATGATGTATCATTGTTCTGTCTCTTTAATCTCTTATGGTTAAAAAAAAAGTTCACATTGCTTCCCATAACATTTTTTTTGTCTATTACACATCAACATTAGATTACATGGTGCACTTTCTAGAATCGTTAACAACTATGTCACCAAAAAAAGAAAAGAAGAACAACAACATAGCATCGTCATCATCTTCTGTAACTATTATTGACTTAATTAATAATAATATCTTCTAGTTAGAAAGAAGAATCAAAGGAAGAGTTGAGAAACTGAAGAAGCTGAGCTTGAGAAGTCTGAATCAAATTAATCCTTCTAATCTCCATCTCTTTACGAAGCCTCACTGTCTCTTTAGCAAACTCCATCTTCTTCTTCTCCATTACCATAACTCTCTCAGCAAACGCTCTAATCTCCGCTGCCACAGCTCTCGCTCCTTTCCTCCGCCTCTCACCACCATCACCTCCATCTTTGTTCCTCTTCCTCTTGGACGATCTCTCTCTTTGTCCCCATGACAAGAGTCCTCCACCAACTCCAGCAAATCTATTAACCGTACCAGGTCTTCTCAGTATGTAATTAATACTCCTCGATTTGCTCTGTCTCTCATCTTCTTCCTCTTCTTCTTGATCTTCTTCTTCATCGTCTTGGTAGTTATTATTCGAATTCGGAGGTAGTCGTGTGAGAGGACGAGCTGAGATGGGAGCAGGGTTCGAATCCATTTCCTCCATTTGATTATAGAAAGGCCAAATCGAGATAGGTCCCATACTCTGTCTCTCTGATCGGAATCTTTTACGCAACTTCTCAATCTTATGCCTACACTGAGTAGCTGACCGGTCAACGCCGGAGCGAGCTGAGACGGCGACGGCGATCTCTTCCCAGTGGTTTGATTTGAGAGGACCACGGCCAATTGCGTCCCATTTCTCTTTGAAGGATTCGATTAGGAGGAGAGTCTCGTCGTGAGTCCAGAGCACAGGTTGGGTTTTTCTGGCGACGGAGGAGGTTGTAGCGGCTAAAGCTATGACGGTGCTATGCGATGGTGGAGGAGAGGATGGATCCGTGGGTTGTGGAGGAGAGGGTTGTTGTTGTATCTGATGCGGCGGAGTTGCGGCGGAATTAGGGTTTGAATCAGAGGGAGGAGAGGAGGTCGGCGAAGGCGTCGCCATGGTGTTTTAGTGTAATAATTTGTTAATTTTGGGGGCGTCGGCATTTTATGAGTTTAACTCCGGTTCGGTCGGATCTTTGGGTTTTGTCTTCTCGGCCCAACAAAAATTGTAGTAGACCTTACGCATGGACCGATGATCATATAAAAATTTACATACGAATAGTTTCAATTGGTTTACTGTTTCTACTAAACGTGGTGGTTTACTAGTTTTTACTGGTTTACTGCTTCAAGAAAAAATTGTTAACCACCTAAATTACCAAACTTAACCGGGTTTATTCAATAGATATTGGCTACGGCAAGTGACCTTCTTAAACCACCTCCAATGGTTTTCCTTATTTTTATCTTTAAAATAGCGGTGACTTTTGCTTTAATGAATACATCTATTTTTTACTCATAGAGATTCCTTTTTTATTTTACTATTAATATCTTTTACTTACAAAAGTTGCAAACTAACCTATTTAATTTATGAAACTTTCATAAAATTATGATATTATTTAAATTTTTAACATTCATAAATATTATTTAAATATCATATTTATTAAAAGAAATACACTGCATCATATAAAATAATAAAACGTAGTAGATTTTTTTAACCATCGTTATTAGTGTATTTTTCCAAACTTTTAAATACCAAATCTTGACTGTTATTTTTGTTTATCTGATATGAGAACTGAATCTTACGACAAACTTTCAGTATTGTGTTGTTCAATACAAAACCTCCACTTTATTAAATTATTATTAAACTATTTAAATATATATTTTATTTATTTTGATCATAAATATAAAAGTGTTAAAAGTGCAAAAACCATTTTATAAATAAAAAAGTTCAACTCTATTATAAAGGAAAAAATAGAGTTCATTTATATATAGAGAAAAAAATAGAGATCTCTATTATAGAAGTAGAAATAGAGATGAGTTGGAGTAGATTTTACTCTAAAATAGAGTTAAAAAGCAAATATAGAGGTGGGTTGGAGATGCACTTAGCACAGTCTCTCTCTCCTAATGTATATGTATGTGAAACTGAAACCTCACATAAGCATTTCACGCAGCTTCTCATTATCCTCCTCTACCCTGAGTCCACTACTCCCCTCTTCTTTGAACTTGTTGACCTGACCTCTTCTTGCTCCTTTATCCCTACTTCCAGTAATTTTCTGTACATGCACCCATTTTCTTTCTTCTTGAACTTATGTTCATGCAGCAGAGGAGAACTTTGAAGTTCATCTATTTGAAAGACAACCTAATGATATATCCTTAGAATTTCCAATTGCACATACTATGTATGTGAAGAATCGTGGAGACAATGTTCTCAAATCTCTACGCATCATTTGAAGTTATGCACTCTGCAACACGTTCATTTCCTTGAAGTTTTGCTTTTATTGGAGTCCCAAAACTCCTTGGAACTTTTCTTGCAAGATCTGCTCCAGAATCGTCTTGTCATTAATAAGGGTTTGTTACTTGAGGCTTACGCTAGCGGTTTGGTAGACCAGATTAACTACTCTACCAAATTTCATTTCTGCTCTTTTTATCTTTACTTGACCATAAAATGTAATTGTATTTGTAAATTGTGATTGTCAGTAGAAAGAAATACACAATACATACTGTAAAATCATCTGTTTTTTTGTTTTTTTAATTCCCCACAACTATTGGATTATATTATACTATACAACAATGATGTGCAATAGAATCGTTATGGGTAAAAAAACTAAAATCCCAAATAAGTTCACTAATGCCTCTGTTTTCTAACCTAAAGAAACTAGTAAATAAACAATTGTAAGCTCTCTCTCTTCAGTTTCACTTCATGTACCATTTTGCCTTTAATATATATACCATCTGACAAAACCAAAACCAATAAAGGATAAGAAGTCTAACTGAGCAAAACAAACACAAGAGATGAGAGTGATATTTCTCACCTGTAATAGTAGTTAAGAGGGTGAAGTAATAGCTATGCAGAGACTTTGGATATGAGATTCAAAGATAAATTTATTCTGCAAGTCAGTTTTCAGCTTGGAAGTTTCTGCAATGTCTTGGCCAGCACGAACGCATTCCCTGCGTTGAGCAAAGAAGAGAATGTTTCATATTGATGCACACAGAGTTCGATCACAGGCGTTCACATAAGAGAAGACTAAGCCCTTACCGTTGAGCTGCTCTCTTTCAAGTTTTCCAAACACTCAGCGAGTTCAATTTGTTTTGAAGCGGTCAAAAAGAGTGCCTGTCACAACATTAAATCCTAACTTAAGTCTAATGCCTGGAGACATATAGATCCTCAAACAAATCAGAGGATGAGTCTATAGTTTACCTTTTTTGTCTTCTGTAAATCTTGCTCAATGGATTTGATGCGGTCTAATGAATCACGAAGTATATCTTCTTTCTCCTGAGGAATGCTTGAGGGTTTATCACACAAAACTGTGACCATGGTCTCCAGATTTTGCAACCTCAGCCAACATGGATGAACAGACTCTCTTCCTTGCACCTGAGGAGGAGGAACATGTTGCTGCGGGACCGAAACCCTTACCTCCGGTCTCAATTGGTTCTCTGGTTGCTTATTTACAAGTCGTCCCAAAATCCGGAACATGAGACATAGACTGCCAAGAAGTTGGAGGATAAAACGAGCCAACAAACTTGCAACCTTCTGAAGAGAGTTACTTTCTACTGTCAGATTACTGGGTAATTGATCTGCAGGAAAGTGTTGTACAGATTAGTAGAATCTTATCTTAAATAGATAATGACATGAGCACACAGAGTGGCTTTCACCTACCTGTTGAATCAGACTCTTCCATTCTCCCAACACCAACTGCTTCAGCTTGATTGCTCAACTGAGCACGTTTGTCCTGGAAACATAAGAATACGAGTTAACCTTTCATTGACAATATTACACAATGACCATACAAAAGAGCACCAACAGACTACGTTGTATACTAAACTAACATGTTCAGAATGCGATTCTCTCTCCCTAGCTTGACCTCCATCAGGTGACGATATTTCTGTGTTTACATGGTGCTGCAGGAAATGAAAAGGTGATATTAATACAGAAAGTAACAGAAGTCAATCACTGCTACAACTTGACTAGAACTAATACTCACCCGCAAAGCAAATAATTTAGCTACTTCTCCATTCTCCAAGAGCCCTTGTTCTTTTGTTTTGTACATTGCATCTCTCGAACGCACCAACTACAAGTATGATGCAATACATAGATTTTATTAGATAATGCTTTTCAAGAGAGAACATTATCTAGAAGAGAAAAAGTTGAGCTGAAAGGATCATACTTTCATTATCTCCGGGTCATTCCAAGGCCCCTTGTTGAATCGCATACACCCACCCTCATTTACACACAAACAACTTCCTCCCAGAAACTCGGGAAGCTCACTGTGTAAAGAAAATAACAGAGTCTAACTTTATAAGCCTCCAAACAACAAAGCCAAACTGGATTATATTTAATTGCCACAGATAAAGTAGGAATTCTGACCTTGGATCTATAATCTCAAGAAGGTGACTGCGAAATTTGTTTCCCAAAACCTGCGCAGTAACCAATGTAAATTGTTGGTCAAGTTGAAACATCTGAAAAGTCCTGTATAAGGCTTATATAAGTGGAAGATGTAATACATGTATCTTAGAAGTAGTTTTAGGGTCGAGAAAGCCTTTCACTGTGTTCCATATAAGCTTGAATCCGCTTCCAGCATTAATAATGTACATCTGATTCAATGTCTGTCTTCAATGAACCAAAACCAATGTAAGTGTTCTTCAATGGTCAAAAAGTGTATAGGTTGCCATTCAAATAGCTTTCATTTCATACACCCACCTCAGGATAGTTGTCACCATCAATTTTCTGCATTCGCATTACAAGGTCCTGAGCTAATTTTCTAAAGCTCATCCAGCTCTGCATCAAAAGAACCATTTAAGAACACAGAACGTGACAGAGAAATTCTGGTAGCACTGAAACAGAATGTTGAGAAAGGAATATATAGAGGTACCAACCACTCCATGCACATCTATTATGGTTGTGGAAGAATTTATGTGCCTCTTTGCTGCGATCGAGCAGGCTGGAAACTTCTCAGAAAAAGTCTTTTCAAAACCCTGTACATGATATCTCAAGAAACGCTCCAATGTGGTAACCTTCATTAGCTTTCCGGGGTCAATTTTACCAAGCCGTTCAATGTAGACAGGCCGGCCTTCTCTATCTACACCATGGTAACCATGTGGATAGTACTGTTGTACTTCTTCGTACTCATCATAAACAAAATCCTGAAGGGAATAAGTCATCATTGCCAGTTAGGAAAACAGCAAAAACCCATGTGGAAAGATTCTTAGAAAAAAATAATTCTCAGTTTTGAAAAGGTTTTGCAGCACTCATAAAACAACAATATCTTTACCAACTCCAAGGAAGGTTCTTATCCTTAACCTGCATTATAGTATCAACTCCATTCTCTTTCCTCCACTTTAGCATTTCTTCCCACATCTGAACAGCTTTATCAATATCAAATCTCCTCGCCTTCAAGAATCTGCAACACCAAACCTTTATCATGACAAATCTACATACTTTACTGAATCCTGAGAGATCCAAATCCTCTAGTATGTCCTATTACCTCAACATTGTATGGTAATCATCGTGACGAGATGGAAGCAAATCAAGAGAAACCAAAGCTATTCTAAACACATTAACTGCTTTCTCCTCTTCTTCATCCCTCACATCCTCAATCACAATAGGTGCATACTGATCAGCAACACGCTTCCCTCTTTTCCTTAAACTATGTGTCAATTTACTCGAAGCTTTGATTGCTTTCTTCTTCAAAGATCTAGAACGAGTTCTTGTGATCTTCTCATCCTCTGAAACCTCAACAACGTCTTCACTCTTTCCTTTATCAGTTTCTGGAACCAAAAGTATCTCACCTAAAGCTAAAAGAAACAACAACAGAAGCAATCAAAACAACCAAATCAAAATGAATCAAAGATTTAGCAAAACAAAATCTGAATTTTACCTGGCATTTGTATTAACGTATAAACCTCTGTAATCTGAAAAGAGAATTGGAAAAAAAAAAAAAAAACACAAATGTGAAAACCCAGAAACTAGATTCAACTCAGATTTATACGAAAACCCATTAAAATTGAATCAAAACCCAAGATCAAGAAACGAGAATCATCAAATAAAAACGGATCCTTTTATCCATCAACACCCAATTTAAAGATCCAGAACCAACGAAAACCCCAGAAATGATTTCAAATTATATGTCTTTCTTATTCAAGTTCTTTTCGTACCTAATAAGCGATCTCACGAAATCGCGGAGTATCTAAAAAATCAGAACTTTCTCTTTAAATTTCCCCGATTTAGGTAAACAAAAACCAAAAAATTAAAAAAGCTCTCTTTCTCTCTCTCTCTCTCTCTCGAAACAAAAACGTCTCAATCAGATTACAAAGTCAAATCTTTTATATACATATACGTATAAAGCTTTCCTCGGAACGTAGCTTGGAGAAAGTTGAAGACGAAGCGTCGTATTCAAACCAACATTAAATGCAGAGACGAAGAAGACGAAGAAGAGAGGAGAGAAAGCTTCGTGATGGTTATATTCGCCATTTTTATAGCTTGCTTTAGTTGGAGAAGAAACGGAAACCGAATAGTAAACCGGATTAAACCGGAGATTTTTTTTTATCAGTCAACATTTATGTTTTGAGTCAATGCGTCGAGATTTGGAGTAAGTAATTAAACGTTACGGCTAGTCAAAGATTGTTAAAAAAATAAAGTTACCTACAATTAACGGCGAGATTAAACGTCCGTTTGGTTGTTGTAGTAAGCGGTGGTTACGGTACGCGTAGGCGAAAAGCTAAAACTAACCGTAATTTTCAATTTTTAACAGTGATTGTTAAGTTCGGTTATGTGATTTTGTTTTATTTTTCTTGGTAGGTCCACCGACAGAATAGTTTTATTCCAAGTCATATCCAGTAATAATTTGACACGTGTTAAGTGCCGACGCTGGTATTTTTACTATTTTAATACGGAAGTGAGGAAGTGCCACGTAGCTAACTTTAGGTTCCAAAAAAGGGAGAGGGACAGGTAGACCACGTGAGTTGATATATTCATGGCCTTTGCATATGAAAGAATAAAAACTTGTTTTTTTTTGGTTTTTGGTGATGGCGATTACACTAATTTTAATTAAGCTTTTAACTAGTAATGAGGAATTTATACTAATATTAGATAATGATTAGTTTTTATCTATAAGATTTGATTTCGGCTCATAGTTCAGTCTTTGTCATTTTAGTCTTCCGTATTTTTCCTAGGTATCTCTCGTTCATAGGAAATTTCTATTTTTAATTTCTAAGTCTCAGTTTTCAATTTGGCTTTCTTGTGGACTTTTGCTTTCCTTATTAGGACTAATAAAATACAGTAAAACCTCTAAAAATTAATAAGGTTGGGACCATAAAATTTTATTAATTTATAAAAGTTTTAATTAATTGATAAATTAATAAAATAATAACTTATGAAAAGATTTTTTTTATTTTCATAATTTTGAAAATTTTATATTACCAAAATAAAATACTTATTTTATGATACACATTTATATAGAATTTTCTTAATTTATCATATTGGCTATCATAATAGGATTGATGTAAATAATTTACTTAATTATCTAGGTGAAAATGATAAATGTTAGAAGATTAGAGTTAAGAAGAAATTGTTGGTATTATCTTTCATGGTAAGTTAAGTTAGAGAGATATTTTCTTTTCTAACACTTACATACCCTAAAATTAAATTGTGGTATCTTCAAAAATATTTAGAAAACTTCAAATTAGGTTGATTTGCATTATTGATGCAACCAACAAATGAACCGAAAAAATACTGTTTATGTTGAAGAGGTATGGTCACATATAATACTAGGAAGTTGTAGGGTGAAAGAACTATGCTTTCGCATGCTTTCACACGGACACAAACGAAAGCTAGGGGTACAAATGGCTCACCAACTAACTAATTAGATGCGAGATCTTCCTCGGACAGGTTCCTCCTTTGGCTCCTTGGCCTAGAGAGCAGATGTTTCAATTGTTGTTACTTTCCCAAAGAAAGGTCCCTATGCGAGTTACTCATCTGTCCGCCACTGAAAACATTACTCCCCGTCGTATTACTCAGAAACAACCAGAGTCTAGCCCTATTAACAGAGCCTAGGCCAATTTGATCATACACCCAATTCGTCTATTCTTATCAAACTGTTCTTCCCAAGCCAATCAAGCATACAACGTATTGTTATCTTTTTCTCAATTTGTAATTTAATTCTATTCTGAAAGCTTCGAAGGATTCAGCAATGATTAAGAAAAAAAATACAAAGATTAACCATAAGAAATTGTATAAAACAACCAAAATAACCAAAACGTTTACACATCCAAAATATGTCTACCATAATACTATCAAAACGAAATAAACGAAAACGAGTTCCAAGAAAAGGCTTAAACCACCACCAAAAGATAGATGCTGACTGACGACTCTCAGTACTTAATTGATGTAAGGACATCAAGCTGGGATCCGAGTTTCTCTTCTGCAACCTTCTCAGCCTTAGCCCTGAGCTTGGTGAGCTGCTTCTTGCGCTCATACACAGCTTGTGACCTCTCCTTTCTTTTTGTCTCAAGCTCCTGTACAACCATTAAACATAGGTAGATAACGTAAATTACCAGTTTCTACTTCAGATCCAGTAAGATGAACCCTCATAACTAAAATGATAGATCCTAAGTTTTGCATTCAAACATCAGCAAGATTCACCAGACCATCTTATTCTGTGTACATATTTTCAACTTTAGCATTCAAAACAAAGCAACTGCAGTTTCCATAGCAAAACAATCCCTAAACTATAACCGGTTTTGCAACTGATCAAAACACCCCAAAATATTTGAATTAATGATCTCAATACACAATACTAGTTCAAGTAAACTCATTAGATGTTAAAGGAAGGTATAATCAGACAGAAGAAGCGAACAAACCTTAATGGTATCATAATGGTTCCAGCCAACTTCAGAAGAGAGACGGCCCAACAAGCAGTACTTGTGGCCAGCTTGAAGCCTCAAAACCCTAATCAAGAACAAAGGAAAAAAACAAAATCAGTAGATAGCCCAAAACACATTGGACAGTCATCTAACATAACTCATACAAAAAAAAAAGATTCAAGATTTCTTACTTGAGAGCATCGGGGATGACCATTCTCTTGACCTTGTCATAAGGAGGTGGGACTCCCTCAAAAACCTTCAAACGGGCAAGAGCAGCAGCACCACGCTTGGTCTTGTGTGGAATCATCCTGTTAATGACCACATTTCAAAATCTCCATTACGTTTCCAAACATACACAAACACAGATCAAAACCTGACCAATTCATCATAATCAAGTAAAACATAGTAACCAGCAAACCTAAACACAAATCAATCCATTGATACAAACTCTAACAAGCTACACAAAACATCATAATCTGGATCATAACAAACAAACTCTAATTCAGATCTTCATTATCAATATTCACATTATAAAAAGACTATGAGATAAGGTTACAAACCCACGAACGGTACGCCAGAAGATCTTGGACGGAGCACGGAAATGAATAGGACCATGAGAAGGCTTAGTGTTCATGCGTTTCCTAAGAAACCTCATGTACTTCATCTTCTGACGGACCAAACCACCAGACAAACAAATCTCCTCACATCGGACGACCACGACACTCTGTCCATTGAGCAGTTCCTTAGCTGTGATCGAAGCAAGACGACCACACATGTGGTGACGTGCATCAACCACGACACGCTTGGAGCATATCCCTGACCCAGACACCATTTCTTCTCGGCTTCGATTTGCTTCTTACCTTAGCTTCCGCTCTTCGCAAAGGTCTCGGCTTTTACTTCAACGGCGGATTTATATACGATGGCGAAATTAGGGTTTCAGCTTCTCTAAACCCTAATTTATTGGGCCTTTTTTAGGCCCAGGCCCAATAAAAACTCTAAATTAAAAAATTTAAAAACTCAGTTTTTTTTGCTCAAGGCATTGGAGATTTTCTTCTTCTTCTTCTTCTTCTTCAGAGGATCCAGCAATGAATATAGCTTCGAGGATTCGACGGAGTTTTTTAAGAGAGAAGACTAAATCGTCAGATGGGAATAACTTGGTGAATGGATCGAATGTTAAAGAAGAAGGTAAAGATGAGTTTTTGGGAGTAACTGATGAGTTAATCGATCATGTCAGATCCTTCACCATTGATACGTTTAAGGACTTCTCTCTTGAAGGTAATTACGAATTTTGGATCTCAATTTGGTTAGTGTTTTTCAGTTTTTTCTGGTTTATGAAGTTAAGTTTAGTAGTTTGGGTTGCAATTTCTGAAGCAGATGAAGAAGAAGAAGAAGAAGAAGCGTCTGTGGATACTTTGGGAGATGAAGATAATGGAATGAGTTCATCTGCTAATGTGAAGAAGGATTTGTCTGATTGGCAGGAGAAACATGCGGTTCTTGTGTTATCGAAATCGAAGGTTTTTTTTCTTAAATTTTGATTCTTTTTTTTTGGTGATCGACCTTAATGAATGGAATTAATTAGCTATAGAGATTTCAGAAGATTGGTGATTAGCTTTTTGGAGCCAACGGTGCCATTTTAGCGAGATTTAAATCAGGGTTTGTGGGTTGATGATTCTTATAGAGCCTATTACTAAGCTGCTGTGTTATTGAGTTGCTTGTAGCTTTGGGTTTGGTCAATCAGGAAAAATGGATTGAATCTTTTTAGGGCTCTTGGCCTAGTGATATCACTTGAATTAGATTTTATGTGTTGAATCTTATAGTTCATTTGAAGCTACTATCTTCCTGAATTGCTTGTAATCTGGTTAGGCTCACGTTAGTGAAATTGGTAACAATGCTCATATTTTACAGTCCAAGATGATTTTGTTTTTACTTGTTGGTAGAATTGAATTTGGTTGATTATGAATATTTCGTTGAATTGGATCTTATAGAGTATTTTCGAAGCTGCTATCGACAAGATTGATTTTGGCATTTACAGGAACTCTCACAGCTGAGATTCAAGTTATGCCCGCGAGTTTTAAAGGAACATCAGTTTTGGAGGATATATTTCCTGCTTGTGAGGAAGCTTGTGGCAAAGTAAGTACTACTTTCTTATGCCAAAATTTCTTTTGAGATGGTTCCATGTGTATGCCCTTAGTAAGTGTTATATCGTTTAACTTAAATGTACCTTACTGTGTTGATCTGTGTATGATTCCACTTTAACATAGAGGTAGCGGGATATGGGTTTTTAGCTTGGAACAAAGAGATGCCTATTGAACATAGGACATGCAAATGGTTATGTTCATGGAAATATGATTGGGATTTGGATATTATTTTGCAGATATGAGGTGCTAGCAATCCAACAGGCTAACATAATGAGGATGGCCATGGAAGACTGTAAAACTTCTGAAACCAAGGGTGTATATGAAGTTGAAATGTCAGAAACGAAGCAAAGGTTGGGTACAGGACCTGCAACTCCGTGAAGCTTGTTTGGTGAAGTTTGAAAGAGAACATGACAGGTACTGTAATATTACAGGCTACGTATTTGCTAAAGACAACTATTATCAACGAGTATGAAATCATTCTAACCATCCTATGACTCGCTTTTGCAGTTTTGCTCACAAATTATCCAAACCAAAATGCTGAACCATCGGAGTTGAAACAAGGCTTGATCAGTAAATATTGTTCATGTGTTTAAAAGGTGACAAAACCAAGACGGTTTTGATTCTTCACAGGTGTAAATGATCATATGAATTTAGTATCAGACATAACACAGTCGTCTTAAACCCTTTGTATCAATTACAATAGACATCATTATTAAATGTTTTGATTCGTCCGATGAGCTAAAGATCCAAAGAGGTGAAAATATTTACATAAACCAAGAAACCTAATCTTTAGCATGAAAGGTGGTAACTTAGACTTTTGAAGAAATAATTCCGGAAAGCGAGACAGTGAGTGCAGTGGCAATAAAGAAGAGAGAGAGAGAGAGAGAGTTGAAATCTAAACGAAGCATTTTACTGCAACCTGTGTCTGTGTGACAGAGGGATTGGTACAATTACCCACATGTGAAAAGGCCAATGAGAGTAAAGTATCAATAAAGAAGATAGAGATAAAACCTGCGACTAAGGTTTTTGCTCAGAGGAGTTAGCTTCTTTTGCAACTTGAAGCCAAAGTTTATGACTTGTAAAGTAACACTGATGGAGAACCACAAACTCAGACCTTCATTGTAAGTACGTAGTAGCTAAAGAACAAAGGAGAGATTTACAAATACTGATTCAAGTAACTTTGCACTGAAGTATGACTTAATCCAGTAAAATTAGACTTTATTTAGTTGCAAAATGAGAGAGATTAACATTACATTATTCTTGACTAACAAGTTATACACCAACCCTAAAAAAAAACCCACAGTTAGTCTGTGTGCAATCTTCACCGCCTCTGTTCCAACACAGATGTCTCCTAAAGCACTTAACTTTACATCCAAAACGACTCCATTTCATGGCATCACTTTGACCCATTCGTAACGCCCAGGCAATGGATTGTCCGAGACAATGTCAAAGTTGTACCTGCAAAACAAAACCACAACTCCTCAAAATCAGACCAAACTCTAAAACTCAATTCAAGAAAGAAGAGAATCAAGAAACTACTTTTGAATGAAGAGTCTGTGTTGTTGCTGCTCTGCGTATGCAAAGAAGTCTTCAATCTCACTTCGTATAGCTTCTGAGTCTCTAACAATGCTCCTATGAAGAACCAAAACTCAACTGGTCATCTATCTCTGTTTCATATATAATTGAGCTTTACAATGAGAAACAGAGTTTTTTTAAAGTTACCTGTTTCCAGATTCCAAATCAAAAGCTCTATCTGCCCTAGAAGTATTCTCGTTATCACCACAATCTTCTTCCGTCTCCGTCGTCACCAGAGCCACCGTCTTTTTCTCCGCCGGGACATTTTTAGCCCTAGAGTTTCTCTTTTGACATTCATGACCGACACTTATAAGCCGTTGTTGTTTCTTGGTACTGGAGAGTAATGGAAGCTTCACTAAACGACGGCTCCGGGGCTGGAGGTAGTTTAAGGACTCTGCTTTGTCGGAATGAGAACGGAGACGGTGGAGGGGGAGGTTTTTGGCGGCGGATCTGGTACGGAAACCTAGAGTGGTTGGGTGAGAGATATCTTTAACGGAAAGGTCTCCGGCGATTTTTGATTTCTTGATGTATTTTCCCATCTCCGGGAAGGTGATTTACTGAATCTTCCGGTCGAGAGACTCGAGAGCGAGAGAGAGAGAGGAGGGAAACAATGAAGAAGAAGAATGGAGTGACTTTTTTATCTGAAAAAAAAAAAAAAAAAAAAAAAANAAAAAAAAAAAGTGAAAACTAAAAAGGACGATGGAAATATTTTATTTCTTTTAAATCAAATATTGAAACAAACAAAAATAATTAAAATAAAATAAAACAAAATGGGTGATTAGCTTCAAGTGGTTGGCCTTGGCCATGTTAGCTAGTCACCATGTTGTGGTTACAGTAAAAAAAAAAAAAAAAAAAAAAAAAAAAAAAAAAANAAAAAACCTAAATTTTGTAAGGTTTTTTTGTGTGTAAAATTGATTGTAAAAATAATAACTAAAATTTATTTAATTGGAACTGAATTTTGTATAGTAATTCCCGTATTTATGATTTTATTCTATGTATAAAGATTAAAACTCTAGTTGAAAATTAAATATGAACCATTTTAGGAGTCCTGAGTTTGATTTCTCAACACAATTAATTTCTTTTCTCAACTTTTTTATTTTTGAAAAGTATAAAGTATTCATTTATTTATTTAAAAAGGCGTATTATGTATGATATATGAGTGGTTGGTGCTGCAAATATAATTAAAAGGGTGCCGAAAGTGTAACAAGTTCTTATGGAACAAAGATCATAAGCTTATATTAATTGTTTTGGTAGACCATCCATGTTTAAACCTAAGGTTTAGACAACGAATTCCACACCAAAAAGTGAAATGTAAAAGCCATTTCCATTGTGTTATATGAATAATCAAATATGTTTTGGGTTTAAGATAAAAAAAAAAAAGGCATTGCATTTAACATTCATTTTCATTGTTTTATTAATTTAGTACACACAAGTCAACAACGTTAAACTTGTACAAACAATCAAAAACAAAAGAAGACTTTCAAACGTCGTGATCTCGGGCAGGTTATTGTTTTAAAAGAAAGAAAAAAAAAGAGTCAACCATTCTATTAAAATTCATCACATTTGACAAAAACGTACACATTAATTGTATACAGATATACATTTGACGGTAATTTGTTTGCTTGAGTTAAACATGTGTCTTATAAATCAACGCTATTGGGTTGATCACTGCTTATATATCTATGTGCTTTGGATTTATTAGCATTGGATTCCGATCGTGATCCTATTCTCTTTAATACTCCAATGGTTTTGCTTCTACAGTGATATATCATCTTACAGCCGTTATCTTTGTAATGTTAAATTCAACATTATATTTTTTATTGGTTGTTTCTTCAAAAAATGTTGATTTGTTGGTAATACGTCAAAAACTAGTTTTGACTACATTTTTTAATCGACAAAACTTGAACCATAGTTCAATCATACTATGCGGGGTAAATTTTGTTTTACCAAAAGCTACAGTTTCTATAGTATATAAAATGTATTTAAATATAAAAGTCCATATGGTTTTCTACATTTTTTATTTTGTGGAATTACTTTGGCAACCACAAATTCGCTTTGTGGAGTAATTGTTTTTTTTTTAGGAGTAATTGTTTTTGAAACATGAATCGTGATGTGATAATTCATCCTACCGTTACGTGAGACATATTACATTACATACATACAGCACTATATCATACCGTAACCCGTGAAAGTTGAAACAACAAGGTGAGTGGTGAATGGTGAGTGGTGAGTACTGAGTAGAGAGACTCCCAACGCCCCGTGCTTTTTTATATATACAAAGATTGAGAGGTTTATTCATTATAGGCAAGGATTACAAAAAAGTTCATTATGGGTAAGAAAGATGAATTGCATTAAAATCCTCAAAAATGAATTGCATTAAAATCCTCAAAAACTTGCAGTAAGTGTCATGATTTGTTTCTGTAATTTTGTTATCGAAGATGCATGTAAAACAGTAAAAGGGTCATGATTCTCATACAAATCATGATTTTTATACGCTTCCAATGGCACGCATGACAAATACTATATACTCATAAATCTTATTACAAATCTTAGTTCATCCAAAATATGAAGACACAATTAACAGTTTGAAGACCACAACATTTTTTTTAAAAAAACCTCAACAATATTTTCAGGAAACAGCTTGGTAAACTAATTTAACCGTAAAACGATCGAAGGCACACGTGCGATGACTCACGGCAATCATGAAACAGCTCAGATCTCGAAGCTACAGAATCCCCAAAAATCAGTGAAAAAAAAAGAAGCCAAAAATAAAAATAAAATAAAGGATCTGCAATAAACACTCTTCACGTCCTCCCGCCCTTTTTTTCAGGGCGCCAAAAAAAAAAAAACTGTTACCACAACACGCGCGTACTAAATTTTTTTTTTCCTTTTTCTTTTCTACTTTAAAAAAAAAAGACAGAACGCGAGAAACGAGTTCCGTCGGAAGATCAGTTCTGAGTCCCACACACACTCGGACCAATCACATCGTAGCTGCCTCACACGCACTCAGAGGAGAGAATCTTTCACTCTGATGGGTGTAACCCCCTTGATCCAGTTACTAATATTTAGCAAAAAAAACTTCAAGCAAATCTATACAAAGCTTGTATAGTAGCATAGGCCAATCAATACATGACAAATAAATTTTAATAGAATATAGTACACTTTTAAATCATACTCTTTCCATTCCAAAATATAGGATGTTTTAACTAAAGCACATCGATTAAAAACTCTTTACTTTTAACAAATTCAATCAATTAAAAACAATACTGCATAATATAAAATACTAAACTAATCTAAAAGTTGCGTAGAAACTTGAAAACATTCTATAGTGTGAAACAAAAAACTTTTCTAAAACATCTTATATTTTGAAAGAGAAAGAGTATAATTTTGTTTTTTTTTTTCTTTTTTTTTGCATAATATACACACAAACACCAACATATATAATAACAAAACTTGCAACAAAAAGTTTTCTTTTTTATGTTGTTTGTTTTCTTTTTACGCTCGTAAGAAATAAGCTTCGTTTAAAATGTTAAAAACCATAGACAATATACAATAAATATTAATAACAAACGCAAACACAAATTCATTCTGTGCTTGATGACTCATTAGAAGAACCAGGTGGCCCTTCCTCGCCCTCATCTGTATCCACCCCTTCCAATGAGTTAAGCGAAGGTCCGAGAATATAGGCAATAGAATTGATAGTGATCATAAGCTGAGGAACATCCGCCCACTGAGGATCCCTCGCCAGCCGAGGAGCCTCCTGCAGATCAAGCCTGTGATCTGGAGTGTGTTGCTGGTTAAATCTCCCTGGAACTTTCAAAGGAGTCTCGTAACACTCTTTGCAAAGGTCATACCCAATTTCCTCCTTGCAGTCTTTGCATCTGTATCTATCCCCTATGATTGGAAACACCTGCACACCAATGTCACACATTACACGTTAATCTTATTTCTACTACTAAAAAAACGGTTTAGATAACAATATGCACTTACTCCGCAAGAATCACAACCAGCTCCGATGTGAACATTAGATCCAGGGTTTGCCAACCAAGGAATATCACTATTGTTATCGTTTGATAAGGATGGGCCTTCCTTGAGATAGTTCTGATAATATAAATATGAAGTGAAAATGAGTACAAACTATGAGTCTTTGTGGTCCACATAGGTCTTACATATTCTAATGTAATAACAAGAAATAAGGTGTGAGAGCACAAGCAGATGGCATGCATCGATTAACTACAAATTGATTCAAGGCATAGATGTAAGGACTTACTTCCTTTGCTATTATGGGCAAGAGTTTTCTGAATCCCACCACTTCTCCTTGAATTGTATTCATNTCTATAGTGTGAAACAAAAAACTTTTCTAAAACATCTTATATTTTGAAAGAGAAAGAGTATAATTTTGTTTTTTTTTTTCTTTTTTTTTGCATAATATACACACAAACACCAACATATATAATAACAAAACTTGCAACAAAAAGTTTTCTTTTTTATGTTGTTTGTTTTCTTTTTACGCTCGTAAGAAATAAGCTTCGTTTAAAATGTTAAAAACCATAGACAATATACAATAAATATTAATAACAAACGCAAACACAAATTCATTCTGTGCTTGATGACTCATTAGAAGAACCAGGTGGCCCTTCCTCGCCCTCATCTGTATCCACCCCTTCCAATGAGTTAAGCGAAGGTCCGAGAATATAGGCAATAGAATTGATAGTGATCATAAGCTGAGGAACATCCGCCCACTGAGGATCCCTCGCCAGCCGAGGAGCCTCCTGCAGATCAAGCCTGTGATCTGGAGTGTGTTGCTGGTTAAATCTCCCTGGAACTTTCAAAGGAGTCTCGTAACACTCTTTGCAAAGGTCATACCCAATTTCCTCCTTGCAGTCTTTGCATCTGTATCTATCCCCTATGATTGGAAACACCTGCACACCAATGTCACACATTACACGTTAATCTTATTTCTACTACTAAAAAAACGGTTTAGATAACAATATGCACTTACTCCGCAAGAATCACAACCAGCTCCGATGTGAACATTAGATCCAGGGTTTGCCAACCAAGGAATATCACTATTGTTATCGTTTGATAAGGATGGGCCTTCCTTGAGATAGTTCTGATAATATAAATATGAAGTGAAAATGAGTACAAACTATGAGTCTTTGTGGTCCACATAGGTCTTACATATTCTAATGTAATAACAAGAAATAAGGTGTGAGAGCACAAGCAGATGGCATGCATCGATTAACTACAAATTGATTCAAGGCATAGATGTAAGGACTTACTTCCTTTGCTATTATGGGCAAGAGTTTTCTGAATCCCACCACTTCTCCTTGAATTGTATTCATCAGGAAAGTTTTCTACCAAAAGCTGTTCAAGAATCAAACAAACTTTTGGAAATCCTCTAGGGTCACAAACATTACACTCATGACATTTGATCTTTTCGCTTTCTTCAGCCATATCTACTACACATCCTTCGCAATACACTGCAAAGAGGATTAGACAAGAAATTAGCACATAAGAAAATTTGAAGGTGATACTCTCAAGCAGCAGAAATTTAAAATATTTATCACAAGCAAACAAGTAAGAAGATAATACCATGCCCACAATTGAGAACTACGGGTCGCACGAGCAGCTCCTTACACGCTGAACAGAGCAAATCATCTTTTGAAGTTTGCTTACTGGCACTGTTATTCTTGAGTAAGTCATTCTCACGAGCATTAAGACTTTGTGCATCGGTGGGTTTTTGATTGCTGGGGATACAGGGACTGTCACATATATTCATTGCATTTGAGCACTCTTCCACCTTTTGTTTATCTAAATACCCAAAATTGTAAGTGTAAAGCAGTTTAATAAAAAGCAAAAGTAAAATTCAGCAGAAAGATTGATCTCAAGTGTAGTACACTTACCAGAGACATTTAGAGAATCTCCGCTACATCCAGACTCATCATTAGCATTTGCCTTATCCAAAACAACATCAATCTGCGGAGAATAACAATCTTGTTCTTGTTCTTCCTCTGAAAATATAAACAAATATATAATCAACAAAACTGACACATAAAAAACGACACTTGCATACAATCAAATCAAAACTTCTGACCGAGTACGAACTTTAAAAATATAAGCGAAGGACTCACTTAAAACTTGTTCTTCTCTCTTCTTATGCGCGAGTGGGTATATCTTCTTTAACAGGAAATGAAGCTTCTGGCACACAGAAGGAAAGTGAACATACGGATCCCTACAAATCGGACAATGAGACTCGCGGAAGCCATTCATGGACTTATGTACACACCAGAAACATGATAGATGACCACAAGCTATCATTACCATCCAAAATAAGCATTAGAAACCAAGTCAAACTTACATAACACAATTGGAGAAAATGAGACTTATGACTTAGTCAACAACTTACATAACACAACTGGTTTGTAAAGAAGTTCCCTGCACCAAGAAAGAAGCAACAACACAATCTCTTATGCATTAGAGTCGTCTTCTCAACAAACGTAAATGACCATAAACAAACAGATTCTTCAATCCATGAATTTAAACGAAATAAGCTATATGATTTACGATAAAGACGAGATTAAGGAGCTCCAAAATCTTAAAATCCAATCTCGATATCGTCAGACTCAGAACAACGGAGATTATTTTTTTATTTTTTTTATACTCTAATTTCACCCCCAACAAATTAACCTAATGATTCACAAAATTAGGGGGATTTTTTTAAAGAGGCGAACCAGAAAGATTGATAAAGAAGAAGAAGAAGAAGAAGAAGGGGTTGAAAATAGAAAACGAGCTTACAGGCAAACGCAGCAGAGAAATTGATCGGAGATTTCTTCTTCTTCCGGTGGTTCGTTGTTCTTCACCGTAATAGCATCCGTAGGTTCGGCCATTGTTTTCACAAGATAAGAGAAAGAGAAAGAGAGAGAAAGAGATCTGAGATGTTTTATAAAAACGGTGGTGCGATGCTTTTGCTTTAGCGGCAAGGGCCTGAATACACCGCCGTACAAAATTTACAGACAAAACATGTTGCGCTGATACGCACAACATGCACCCGCGAAAAAAGAAAACTCCTCCCTGTTCATCTTTATATCGTCTAGATAGGTTTGAAAGCCGGCCAGTCTTGAGGGGAAGACACTATCTTCACCAAGTCTGAGCAATCTGTATAGAAAGCCACTTCTCGAAAATCATGTCCAATCATGCAACGCAAAGTCCAAACAAAAGTTTCTACTTCTGCATGCAAAGGGGAAAGACTCTAACGGAAATTGGTGGCTCCTTTTATCGTCGAACCATCCGTAGCGGCTGAACACACCCAACCTGCACCCGCGAAAGCGTCCCCCATTTTCCACGATCCATCAACAAAACACCTATAACCCGAAAAAACAGTAGGCAGCGACCCTACTCGCCCTATCCCTCTATTATTATTGGCGCAAGGAAACGACGATACTTCCTCCACCTCATCCTCTGTATGAGCCTGTAACCATGTGGAAGACTCCCCTACCGCTATCCTAACAACATTCTCGGGCTTATCTATAACATTCTCAAATACACGAGCATTTCGCGCTTTCCAAATATACCACATAATCCCAGGAAAAACCGCAACCTGAGCACCCGGATTAGCAGAACCCAAAAAATGATCCACATTTGCATACAGAGAAGCTGTAGGGAAAGAAATCTGACCGACCGGCACCTGAGCTAACGCCCAAACCTGTCGAGCTGGCGGACACCGGAAAATAGCATGATTTACCGTTTCCTCATCTTCCCCACAACATGCACAACCTGAATCACAAGCAATGCCTTGCCTCCTCAAGTTCGCCGAAACCGAGATACACCCGGATAAGACTTGCCACATGAAATGCTTTATCTTTGGTGGACACGCCACCCGCCAAACACCCGCTAGAAGCGGAGTAATGTCCGGCCCAAAGCGAGGTACAAGAGACCTCTGTTTTGCCGAACGTTCCGTATCATACCCTGATTTAACCGAATACTTTCCAGATTTTGTAAAGTGCCAACCCAATGAGTCAACCATCTGAGGACAACCCAAAGGTAAAGCCCTGATTAAAACAGCCTCCTCCGGGGGAAAATGCTCAAGGAGCATATCTAACCACCAAGAATTAGTTTGGCGATCGATAAGATGTGAAATTTTCAAAGAAGGGTCCTGAAAAGGTCCCTTACTCACAGCTGGTCTTGGGGATTGAGCTAGTATCCATGGGTCAGTCCATATAGAGATGGAATCACCAGAGACAACCCGTATAATAAGTCCTTTGTTTACCAAAGATATAGCTGAAACAATACTCCGCCACCCATAGGATGGAGAATAAGAACGAATGGGATCCATAGGATTTGAGTTCCTATAATACATGCCCTTAAAAATCCGTGCAAAAAGGGAATCAAGTGCCTCGATCAGTCGCCACAACTGTTTTGCCAATAAGGCAGTGTTAAAATCATCCACATTCCTAAAACCCAAACCCCCCAACTGCTTGCTCCCACATAACTTCTCCCAGGCTAACCAATGCATCCCCCCAGACTGCCCCGAACTCCACCAAAAATTTGCCACCGCACTAGTTAGTTTGGATGTGACTGTTTTTGGTAGTCGGAAACAGGACATGACAAAGGTCGGTACCGCAGTGGCGACAAACTTTATCATAACCTCTTTCCCTCCTCTGGACAGTTGCTTCGCTGTCCAACCATTTGTACGGCTCTGTAAACGATCCCGAACAAAGGAGAAAACTTTCGTCTTAGACCCTCCCAAACTCTCCGGTATCCCTAAATACGAACCCATCCCACCCAACTTCGATATACCCAACACCTCCTGCACCTCACGCTTAACGACCTCATCTACCTTGTGTCCAAATTGAATGGAAGACTTATCGAAATTTATTTGTTGCCCTGAGACCGCCTCATATTGCTTTAAGATATCTAAAATAACCCACATTGATCCTTAATGACCCTACAGAAAAAAGACTATCATCCGCAAACAATAAATGCGTGATTGCTGGACATTTAGTAGCCACCTTGATCCCTGTTATCCTTTTTTCCCTCTCTGCCTTCCGAATATTGGCAATGAGGACTTTTGTACATAGAATAAACAGATAGGGAGATAAAGGATCACCCTGACGCAATCCTCGCTTAGGAACAATCAAACCATTAGGTTGACCATTCAACAGGACCTTGTACTCAACCGAAGAAACACAAAACAAAATCCAGGAAACCCATTTATCCGAAAAACCCATTTTACGTAGCAAAGCATCAACGAAACCCCACTCGACCCTATCATATGCATTACTCATGTCTGTTTTAATTGCCATAAACTTCCCCTTACAAGACGGGTTTGTCCTTAGGCCATGAAACATCTCTTGATCAATCAAAATGTTATCCGAGATCAGTCGACCTGGCACAAAAGCAGACTGAGTCTCCGAGACAAGATTTGTAACACCAATTTTAACCGTTGGCACAAGATATTGGAAATGATCTTATACCTCACATTACATAGACTAATCAGGCGTAATTCCGCCATCCGGGTCGGCTTTGCCACCTTTGGAATAAGACAGATGTGAGTTTTATTTAAACTCCTATCAAAAACCCCCTCAAGCCTTCTGAAAAAACAAAGCGGTCATACCATCCGGTCCTAGAGCCTTATCCGGATGCATCATAAACAAGACCTTACGAACCTCCGCCTCTGTCACTGGAGCTGTTAAACGCTCATTGATCTCTTCCGTTATTACCCCATCAACCTCACTTAACGCCTCCTCAAAAGAATCTGGAGAGATCGAAGTAAACAGGTCCTCGAAATAAGATACACCAGTGTTGCAAATATCATCATCCTTTGTAGACCAAACATTATTTCTGTCATACAGACCAACAATTCAATTCTGAGCTCTCCGCTGCTTTGTTTGCGCATGAAAATACTTTGTATTTTTGTCCCCCATCCGCATCCACCGGTTCCGATTTTTTAGGTACCAATAAATCTCTTCATCCCTGTACGCCTCTCGCAATCTGGAGGTTAAGTCCGCAAGCACCTCCGGACCAACCGAATCATCCACCTGAGCCACCTCCAGCTGTCGTTTAAGATCCTCTATCGTCTCCCTCCCATAAGGAACATGTGCCTTCCGCCACTGAGAGATTGCGCGTCTGCAGTTCCCTATTTTGGTGACCAAATCTTGGGAATCCTGAACGCAATCAGCCCTCCAGCCCGCGGAAATAGCCCCCATTAAAACCGGTTTACCAATCCAACGCATATCAAACATAAAACACCGACCCCCACGCAGTCGTTTAGCCCCAATACTAACCACCAGAGGTTTATGATCTGAGGCGATCATAGGCAAATATTCTGTCACCGTATCCGGGAACTGATCGTGCCACTCTTCATTACCTAGACCCCGATCCAACTGACACCAAATCAGTTTCTTATCCCGCCAGTCCCTCCATGACAAGTAGTCTCCAAGATATGGAAACTCCAAAAAACCGAAATCCTGAATCATTCCATTAAAAGAACGGAAAGAAGTCGCATGCCTAAGTTTACCCCCTCGTTTTTCATGATTCCCTGTTAACTCATTAAAATCTCCAACAACCAGCCAAGATGTTGATCTTAAAGTGCTTATCCGTAATAACCTTTCCCAGACCATATCACGGTTTTTAGGAACTGGGTCTCCATAGACAAAGGTGATATTAAAAACTTTGCCATTGAGTACCGCTTCTATATCAATTATTCTGTTGGTTGCCAATAAAATTGAAACATTAAAATCATCTTTATTATAGAATAAAGCCAAACCTCCACTACAACCAACCGGTTCCACTGTTTTAAAATTTTTATAGCCAAAATGGCCTACAAATTGTTCCAAATGAGAAAAAGATTGTTTTGTTTCCATAAGAAATAAAAAAATATGGCCTATGATTCTTCCATAAATCTCTGAGATGTCCAATGGTGGTCTTATTACCTAGACCTTGACAATTCCAACTTAGAATATTCATTTACTAATATTTGGTTTTGGTGGCTTAACTCCACCATAACCGCCTTTCACCCCTTCCTGGGTCCTTAGAGTAACACCGCTTGCGCCAGACTCCTGTCCATTTGACGGGGGACGTCTTCGTGGAGACAGAAGCAGATTAGCGTTCCTCTTTTAGTTGAAATCCCTATAAGCACCAAAGCCCCCTTTCCCTTCTTCCCTTTGTCCCCTAACTCCACTTTGGAAGTTCCGATGCAGCCTGCTGATCACCCTCCACTTTGTCACTTGTCATCTTTGCATCATCGTTCTCTTCAAGAGACTGATCACTTGATGCCTCCACCAAACCAGAACCATCCCCTGGCTCACCAACATTCTCCCCATCAACATTTTCAACAATCTTGTCCACCTTACTATCCCCACTAACAATATCTGGATCCTGCATAACCGCACCATAAGTGTCCGATGCCACCGAGTTTCCAGTCAATCCTACTAGTGCCGAAACTGCTGAAGACTGGGAAACATTCTCCTCCACCAAAATTCCCTCCCCATTCCATCTTGCGAGCCAAGAACAGAGTGATCATCCTGATCCATCTCCGCTTCAAACGAGGCCAAAGGAAGTCCCCCCATTGCCTCAGCAAATTCACCCGTCCCAAGAGTGGGTCCAGCAGACCTCTCACAAACTTCTGTGTCATCGAGAATCTGACCCTCCTCCACGAGAACCTGACCCTCCTCAAAAAGGACCAGAAACCTGAGCATCCTGATCCATGGCTACCGCCGCCATTTCCGACTCCTGGAAGAGTGATTTCCTGACCTGTCGATGCTTTCTTTGCTTAAAAGCTGTCCCCCTTACCTCCTCCGAAATCAATGGCAACGTAGAACCCTGTCATTGACGAGGCTGACCCCGAACTAGCCCATTCCTCCCTCTCTGGTCTTGCGTACCCGAACTGGAGGCTCCTTTGGAGAAACCCTTCTGCCGCGACAAGTGTCCCCTGCCATGCTCAGACCGAGACCATGAACCACCAAACTGGTGTCCATTATTGCCTCTGGACGACCCAGCCTGACCCGTATTTCTCCTCCCCTCAGCCATGACCGCACCCTTATAACTCATAAATTGAGCTTTGTCAGGCTGATCCACCCTAACCATCGAACCACCTTGAACCACACCTTTAGCTACTGGGCAGACAGTTTCATCATGACACAGACTAAAACATTTCTTACACCACCCATTGAGTTTCTCATAGTCAAGCTTGACAATTGTAACTTCTCCATCAAAAAACTCAATATCAAGTTCAAAACAGATAGGCTTACGACCATCAATCGTAACCTGCACCCGACCATGGTCAATATCAACCGCTTCAACCACCCCCAAGTCTGATCCAATGTCGCGGAAAGTGGGCTCTGCCCAAAACTGGATAGGAACGTCAAACACCCTGACCCAGAACTGCAGCGATGATGGATAAAAAAGATCCACCACTGGAGTCCACCGCACCATAGACACCATCCAGGAATCAAAGTGAAACGGCTCCATTGACAAAACCTCATTGATGTCCGCTTCCTCATCAAAGTCGAACTGGAATTTACTAGAACCTAGATCAGCACCAGCCACTTTCCCTTCTACCTGCCAAATGCGCGGAAACATGATCAACAACGCTTTCATGTCTTGCATTTGTGGGTTGAAACACCTCCCAACAACCGTCTTCAAATAGCCAGCAATAAGCGCAGAGTTGTCAAAATAAGAGATCTCAACTCTGCCCCTCGGTCTTGCTTCATTCTCCTTCTGACCCGACAAACCCTTCCCCAAAAGCCCCGCTTGTCACATCGTTACCCAAATTTAAATGCCAACAAAGAGAGATAAGCAAAAGATGTCTCTCCACCACAACACCCAAACCCGTTTTATAGAATTTGCCAGACCAGTAAAGCCAACAAACCAGATCAACCAAATTAGGAAAAAAACATCTGCCCAATCTCCCGAATCTGCAAGAAACATCCAAGGAAGGACAGAGGATCCATCCCTAACCAATAAGATACGACTTTCCAATTCGTATCCTCAACAATTAACCAAAATAACCAGCGAGAACTGATCCCAAATCCCATCAAAGCCCTCTCAGATCGCTTCCCCAAATACCCAAATCTTAGAGAACCCGTAAAGGTCCACCCCTGAAAGGAAAACAAATCAAGCGATTGAAAACCGTATNCCCCGATCCAACTGACACCAAATCAGTTTCTTATCCCGCCAGTCCCTCCATGACAAGTAGTCTCCAAGATATGGAAACTCCAAAAAACCGAAATCCTGAATCATTCCATTAAAAGAACGGAAAGAAGTCGCATGCCTAAGTTTACCCCCTCGTTTTTCATGATTCCCTGTTAACTCATTAAAATCTCCAACAACCAGCCAAGATGTTGATCTTAAAGTGCTTATCCGTAATAACCTTTCCCAGACCATATCACGGTTTTTAGGAACTGGGTCTCCATAGACAAAGGTGATATTAAAAACTTTGCCATTGAGTACCGCTTCTATATCAATTATTCTGTTGGTTGCCAATAAAATTGAAACATTAAAATCATCTTTATTATAGAATAAAGCCAAACCTCCACTACAACCAACCGGTTCCACTGTTTTAAAATTTTTATAGCCAAAATGGCCTACAAATTGTTCCAAATGAGAAAAAGATTGTTTTGTTTCCATAAGAAATAAAAAAATATGGCCTATGATTCTTCCATAAATCTCTGAGATGTCCAATGGTGGTCTTATTACCTAGACCTTGACAATTCCAACTTAGAATATTCATTTACTAATATTTGGTTTTGGTGGCTTAACTCCACCATAACCGCCTTTCACCCCTTCCTGGGTCCTTAGAGTAACACCGCTTGCGCCAGACTCCTGTCCATTTGACGGGGGACGTCTTCGTGGAGACAGAAGCAGATTAGCGTTCCTCTTTTAGTTGAAATCCCTATAAGCACCAAAGCCCCCTTTCCCTTCTTCCCTTTGTCCCCTAACTCCACTTTGGAAGTTCCGATGCAGCCTGCTGATCACCCTCCACTTTGTCACTTGTCATCTTTGCATCATCGTTCTCTTCAAGAGACTGATCACTTGATGCCTCCACCAAACCAGAACCATCCCCTGGCTCACCAACATTCTCCCCATCAACATTTTCAACAATCTTGTCCACCTTACTATCCCCACTAACAATATCTGGATCCTGCATAACCGCACCATAAGTGTCCGATGCCACCGAGTTTCCAGTCAATCCTACTAGTGCCGAAACTGCTGAAGACTGGGAAACATTCTCCTCCACCAAAATTCCCTCCCCATTCCATCTTGCGAGCCAAGAACAGAGTGATCATCCTGATCCATCTCCGCTTCAAACGAGGCCAAAGGAAGTCCCCCCATTGCCTCAGCAAATTCACCCGTCCCAAGAGTGGGTCCAGCAGACCTCTCACAAACTTCTGTGTCATCGAGAATCTGACCCTCCTCCACGAGAACCTGACCCTCCTCAAAAAGGACCAGAAACCTGAGCATCCTGATCCATGGCTACCGCCGCCATTTCCGACTCCTGGAAGAGTGATTTCCTGACCTGTCGATGCTTTCTTTGCTTAAAAGCTGTCCCCCTTACCTCCTCCGAAATCAATGGCAACGTAGAACCCTGTCATTGACGAGGCTGACCCCGAACTAGCCCATTCCTCCCTCTCTGGTCTTGCGTACCCGAACTGGAGGCTCCTTTGGAGAAACCCTTCTGCCGCGACAAGTGTCCCCTGCCATGCTCAGACCGAGACCATGAACCACCAAACTGGTGTCCATTATTGCCTCTGGACGACCCAGCCTGACCCGTATTTTTCCTCCCCTCAGCCATGACCGCACCCTTATAACTCATAAATTGAGCTTTGTCAGGCTGATCCACCCTAACCATCGAACCACCTTGAGCCACACCTTTAGCTACTGGGCAGACAGTTTCATCATGACACAGACTAAAACATTTCTTACACCACCCATTGAGTTTCTCATAGTCAAGCTTGACAATTGTAACTTCTCCATCAAAAAACTCAATATCAAGTTCAAAACAGATAGGCTTACGACCATCAATCGTAACCTGCACCCGACCATGGTCAATATCAACCGCTTCAACCACCCCCAAGTCTGATCCAATGTCGCGGAAAGTGGGCTTTGCCCAAAACTGGATAGGAACGTCAGACACCCTGACCCAAAACTTCAGCGATGATGGATAAAAAGGATCCACCACTGGAGTCCACCGCACCATAGACACCATCCAGGAATCAAAGTGAAACGGCTCCATTGACAAAACCTCATTGATGTCCGCTTCCTCATCAAAGTCGAACTGGAATTTACTAGAACCTAGATCAGCACCAGCCACTTTCCCTTCTACCTGCCAAATGCGCGGAAACATGATCAACAACGCTTTCATGTCTTGCATTTGTGGGTTGAAACACCTCCCAACAACCGTCTTCAAATAGCCAGCAATAAGCGCAGAGTTGTCAAAATAAGAGATCTCAACTCTGCCCCTCGGTCTTGCTTCATTCTCCTTCTGACCCGACAAACCCTTCCCCAAAAGCCCCGCTTGTCACATCGTTACCCAAATTTAAATGCCAACAAAGAGAGATAAGCAAAAGATGTCTCTCCACCACAACACCCAAACCCGTTTTATAGAATTTGCCAGACCAGTAAAGCCAACAAACCAGATCAACCAAATTAGGAAAAAAACATCTGCCCAATCTCCCGAATCTGCAAGAAACATCCAAGGAAGGACAGAGGATCCATCCCTAACCAATAAGATACGACTTTCCAATTCGTATCCTCAACAATTAACCAAAATAACCAGCGAGAACTGATCCCAAATCCCATCAAAGCCCTCTCAGATCGCTTCCCCAAATACCCAAATCTTAGAGAACCCGTAAAGGTCCACCCCTGAAAGGAAAACAAATCAAGCGATTGAAAACCGTATCCTTGGCCAATTCGCTCAAAACACCAGCACTGTCCCCACATCCGCAAATTTGCAATCCCCAACACCGGGATAAACTCCGAAAAAGAAACCAAATGACAGGATTGAAACCCATATCCTTTTTGAAATCTCCCAAACCATCCATATCGGCACCCCAACTGCGAGATTTGAGCCTCTATCACCCAAACAAACCCAAAACTTCGTCCACACCATAAAACCGTATCTCTTGTAATCCCAAGAAAACCTCAAACATTCACCAACCACAAAAACAAGATCATGGGAGGTTTAAAACCCTAGATCCGCCGTCGCCGTCGAAAGAATAGTTTTTTTAAGTGTCGTACGTATTTGGAAAAAGTGTTACATGCATATTTTTATTTGCTAATTCTCTCTGTCATAGTGTCATGCATTATAATTTACTATATTCTTGAGATATTATTTTAGCAGTAAGTGATGATGATGTTTTCATGCCATATATTTCTTATGTGATAAAAAAATTGGAAATTGTTATTTTTGGAATGGTTTGATATAATATAATAAAAGGTTTCGATTCACATTAAGTTTTTTAGTTTTTTGGATGAATTTAGGTTTCAAATCAGTTTATATTTATTTCATGTGAATTAGAAAAAAAAAAAACANAACCGCCTTTCACCCCTTCCTGGGTCCTTAGAGTAACACCGCTTGCGCCAGACTCCTGTCCATTTGACGGGGGACGTCTTCGTGGAGACAGAAGCAGATTAGCGTTCCTCTTTTAGTTGAAATCCCTATAAGCACCAAAGCCCCCTTTCCCTTCTTCCCTTTGTCCCCTAACTCCACTTTGGAAGTTCCGATGCAGCCTGCTGATCACCCTCCACTTTGTCACTTGTCATCTTTGCATCATCGTTCTCTTCAAGAGACTGATCACTTGATGCCTCCACCAAACCAGAACCATCCCCTGGCTCACCAACATTCTCCCCATCAACATTTTCAACAATCTTGTCCACCTTACTATCCCCACTAACAATATCTGGATCCTGCATAACCGCACCATAAGTGTCCGATGCCACCGAGTTTCCAGTCAATCCTACTAGTGCCGAAACTGCTGAAGACTGGGAAACATTCTCCTCCACCAAAATTCCCTCCCCATTCCATCTTGCGAGCCAAGAACAGAGTGATCATCCTGATCCATCTCCGCTTCAAACGAGGCCAAAGGAAGTCCCCCCATTGCCTCAGCAAATTCACCCGTCCCAAGAGTGGGTCCAGCAGACCTCTCACAAACTTCTGTGTCATCGAGAATCTGACCCTCCTCCACGAGAACCTGACCCTCCTCAAAAAGGACCAGAAACCTGAGCATCCTGATCCATGGCTACCGCCGCCATTTCCGACTCCTGGAAGAGTGATTTCCTGACCTGTCGATGCTTTCTTTGCTTAAAAGCTGTCCCCCTTACCTCCTCCGAAATCAATGGCAACGTAGAACCCTGTCATTGACGAGGCTGACCCCGAACTAGCCCATTCCTCCCTCTCTGGTCTTGCGTACCCGAACTGGAGGCTCCTTTGGAGAAACCCTTCTGCCGCGACAAGTGTCCCCTGCCATGCTCAGACCGAGACCATGAACCACCAAACTGGTGTCCATTATTGCCTCTGGACGACCCAGCCTGACCCGTATTTTTCCTCCCCTCAGCCATGACCGCACCCTTATAACTCATAAATTGAGCTTTGTCAGGCTGATCCACCCTAACCATCGAACCACCTTGAGCCACACCTTTAGCTACTGGGCAGACAGTTTCATCATGACACAGACTAAAACATTTCTTACACCACCCATTGAGTTTCTCATAGTCAAGCTTGACAATTGTAACTTCTCCATCAAAAAACTCAATATCAAGTTCAAAACAGATAGGCTTACGACCATCAATCGTAACCTGCACCCGACCATGGTCAATATCAACCGCTTCAACCACCCCCAAGTCTGATCCAATGTCGCGGAAAGTGGGCTTTGCCCAAAACTGGATAGGAACGTCAGACACCCTGACCCAAAACTTCAGCGATGATGGATAAAAAGGATCCACCACTGGAGTCCACCGCACCATAGACACCATCCAGGAATCAAAGTGAAACGGCTCCATTGACAAAACCTCATTGATGTCCGCTTCCTCATCAAAGTCGAACTGGAATTTACTAGAACCTAGATCAGCACCAGCCACTTTCCCTTCTACCTGCCAAATGCGCGGAAACATGATCAACAACGCTTTCATGTCTTGCATTTGTGGGTTGAAACACCTCCCAACAACCGTCTTCAAATAGCCAGCAATAAGCGCAGAGTTGTCAAAATAAGAGATCTCAACTCTGCCCCTCGGTCTTGCTTCATTCTCCTTCTGACCCGACAAACCCTTCCCCAAAAGCCCCGCTTGTCACATCGTTACCCAAATTTAAATGCCAACAAAGAGAGATAAGCAAAAGATGTCTCTCCACCACAACACCCAAACCCGTTTTATAGAATTTGCCAGACCAGTAAAGCCAACAAACCAGATCAACCAAATTAGGAAAAAAACATCTGCCCAATCTCCCGAATCTGCAAGAAACATCCAAGGAAGGACAGAGGATCCATCCCTAACCAATAAGATACGACTTTCCAATTCGTATCCTCAACAATTAACCAAAATAACCAGCGAGAACTGATCCCAAATCCCATCAAAGCCCTCTCAGATCGCTTCCCCAAATACCCAAATCTTAGAGAACCCGTAAAGGTCCACCCCTGAAAGGAAAACAAATCAAGCGATTGAAAACCGTATCCTTGGCCAATTCGCTCAAAACACCAGCACTGTCCCCACATCCGCAAATTTGCAATCCCCAACACCGGGATAAACTCCGAAAAAGAAACCAAATGACAGGATTGAAACCCATATCCTTTTTGAAATCTCCCAAACCATCCATATCGGCACCCCAACTGCGAGATTTGAGCCTCTATCACCCAAACAAACCCAAAACTTCGTCCACACCATAAAACCGTATCTCTTGTAATCCCAAGAAAACCTCAAACATTCACCAACCACAAAAACAAGATCATGGGAGGTTTAAAACCCTAGATCCGCCGTCGCCGTCGAAAGAATAGTTTTTTTAAGTGTCGTACGTATTTGGAAAAAGTGTTACATGCATATTTTTATTTGCTAATTCTCTCTGTCATAGTGTCATGCATTATAATTTACTATATTCTTGAGATATTATTTTAGCAGTAAGTGATGATGATGTTTTCATGCCATATATTTCTTATGTGATAAAAAAATTGGAAATTGTTATTTTTGGAATGGTTTGATATAATATAATAAAAGGTTTCGATTCACATTAAGTTTTTTAGTTTTTTGGATGAATTTAGGTTTCAAATCAGTTTATATTTATTTCATGTGAATTAGAAAAAAAAAAAACATATTCGATTTACAAATTATAAATTTATTTTATAGCCATAGTAGGATATGACTTAGTTTTGAGATAAATAATTTAAGTTTTTTTATACAAAATAATAATTTAGTTTTACTTTATTTGGAACTTTTAGGATTAGTATCAGATTAGAAATATATTTTTATTTTTATTAGTGATACAAGTTATGATAAAAAGTACCCATCATTGCATCTGTACAAAGAGAAGCATATCACGACTAGAGAGTTATGATTATCAATTCAAAAAGTGACCAGTGAAGTCGAGATAACCTCAAAGTTCAGCTTCTCCGCCATATGCTTCTCAGATCAAGAGCCGGTTTGGTTCTAACTCTATCAAGGGCCACAAGCGGAAACAAAGAAAAGGCCAACTGGAGGATGAAGATGAGATACAAACCAAACTGAACATTAGATTAAAGGAACCTGTATAACTATGGCGAAGGCAAATGCGTAATTGGAAGAAAACCGAGAGAACAGGCTCGTGCAAGGTTCTCACATGACTAGATTTTGATTGTGTTTAGTCTTGTATATAAGACGAACTTTTTGGCAATTTATGGCCTCATGGTCATGGATCTTAATATCCACCATCGGCAATTGCCCACTAGCATGTTAAAGTCCTCCAATATCCCGTTATTGTCCGTGTTCATAAAGACTTTTGCCGGGTATTATTAGTCCTCCCCATGCGAGGCTTATATATCATTAGTTACCTATCTCTTAACACTAGAATGAGTTTGTAACTTTGTAGGTTGTTTATTCTAAATGGAATGTATGTACTCTCACGCGCGCGCGCGCACACACACACACACACAAATTAGGCTGGGCTATATATCTTATTTTCATTTTAAAGCAATTTAGAAGCGATATGTTGATAAAAATTTGGACCAAATGTAATTATAAAAAACAAATAAANCCATCAACATTTTCAACAATCTTGTCCACCTTACTATCCCCACTAACAATATCTGGATCCTGCATAACCGCACCATAAGTGTCCGATGCCACCGAGTTTCCAGTCAATCCTACTAGTGCCGAAACTGCTGAAGACTGGGAAACATTCTCCTCCACCAAAATTCCCTCCCCATTCCATCTTGCGAGCCAAGAACAGAGTGATCATCCTGATCCATCTCCGCTTCAAACGAGGCCAAAGGAAGTCCCCCCATTGCCTCAGCAAATTCACCCGTCCCAAGAGTGGGTCCAGCAGACCTCTCACAAACTTCTGTGTCATCGAGAATCTGACCCTCCTCCACGAGAACCTGACCCTCCTCAAAAAGGACCAGAAACCTGAGCATCCTGATCCATGGCTACCGCCGCCATTTCCGACTCCTGGAAGAGTGATTTCCTGACCTGTCGATGCTTTCTTTGCTTAAAAGCTGTCCCCCTTACCTCCTCCGAAATCAATGGCAACGTAGAACCCTGTCATTGACGAGGCTGACCCCGAACTAGCCCATTCCTCCCTCTCTGGTCTTGCGTACCCGAACTGGAGGCTCCTTTGGAGAAACCCTTCTGCCGCGACAAGTGTCCCCTGCCATGCTCAGACCGAGACCATGAACCACCAAACTGGTGTCCATTATTGCCTCTGGACGACCCAGCCTGACCCGTATTTTTCCTCCCCTCAGCCATGACCGCACCCTTATAACTCATAAATTGAGCTTTGTCAGGCTGATCCACCCTAACCATCGAACCACCTTGAGCCACACCTTTAGCTACTGGGCAGACAGTTTCATCATGACACAGACTAAAACATTTCTTACACCACCCATTGAGTTTCTCATAGTCAAGCTTGACAATTGTAACTTCTCCATCAAAAAACTCAATATCAAGTTCAAAACAGATAGGCTTACGACCATCAATCGTAACCTGCACCCGACCATGGTCAATATCAACCGCTTCAACCACCCCCAAGTCTGATCCAATGTCGCGGAAAGTGGGCTTTGCCCAAAACTGGATAGGAACGTCAGACACCCTGACCCAAAACTTCAGCGATGATGGATAAAAAGGATCCACCACTGGAGTCCACCGCACCATAGACACCATCCAGGAATCAAAGTGAAACGGCTCCATTGACAAAACCTCATTGATGTCCGCTTCCTCATCAAAGTCGAACTGGAATTTACCAGAACCTAGATCAGCACCAGCCACTTTCCCTTCTACCTGCCAAATGCGCGGAAACATGATCAACAACGCTTTCATGTCTTGCATTTGTGGGTTGAAACACCTCCCAACAACCGTCTTCAAATAGCCAGCAATAAGCGCAGAGTTGTCAAAATAAGAGATCTCAACTCTGCCCCTCGGTCTTGCTTCATTCTCCTTCTGACCCGACAAACCCTTCCCCAAAAGCCCCGCTTGTCACATCGTTACCCAAATTTAAATGCCAACAAAGAGAGATAAGCAAAAGATGTCTCTCCACCACAACACCCAAACCCGTTTTATAGAATTTGCCAGACCAGTAAAGCCAACAAACCAGATCAACCAAATTAGGAAAAAAACATCTGCCCAATCTCCCGAATCTGCAAGAAACATCCAAGGAAGGACAGAGGATCCATCCCTAACCAATAAGATACGACTTTCCAATTCGTATCCTCAACAATTAACCAAAATAACCAGCGAGAACTGATCCCAAATCCCATCAAAGCCCTCTCAGATCGCTTCCCCAAATACCCAAATCTTAGAGAACCCGTAAAGGTCCACCCCTGAAAGGAAAACAAATCAAGCGATTGAAAACCGTATCCTTGGCCAATTCGCTCAAAACACCAGCACTGTCCCCACATCCGCAAATTTGCAATCCCCAACACCGGGATAAACTCCGAAAAAGAAACCAAATGACAGGATTGAAACCCATATCCTTTTTGAAATCTCCCAAACCATCCATATCGGCACCCCAACTGCGAGATTTGAGCCTCTATCACCCAAACAAACCCAAAACTTCGTCCACACCATAAAACCGTATCTCTTGTAATCCCAAGAAAACCTCAAACATTCACCAACCACAAAAACAAGATCATGGGAGGTTTAAAACCCTAGATCCGCCGTCGCCGTCGAAAGAATAGTTTTTTTAAGTGTCGTACGTATTTGGAAAAAGTGTTACATGCATATTTTTATTTGCTAATTCTCTCTGTCATAGTGTCATGCATTATAATTTACTATATTCTTGAGATATTATTTTAGCAGTAAGTGATGATGATGTTTTCATGCCATATATTTCTTATGTGATAAAAAAATTGGAAATTGTTATTTTTGGAATGGTTTGATATAATATAATAAAAGGTTTCGATTCACATTAAGTTTTTTAGTTTTTTGGATGAATTTAGGTTTCAAATCAGTTTATATTTATTTCATGTGAATTAGAAAAAAAAAAAACATATTCGATTTACAAATTATAAATTTATTTTATAGCCATAGTAGGATATGACTTAGTTTTGAGATAAATAATTTAAGTTTTTTTATACAAAATAATAATTTAGTTTTACTTTATTTGGAACTTTTAGGATTAGTATCAGATTAGAAATATATTTTTATTTTTATTAGTGATACAAGTTATGATAAAAAGTACCCATCATTGCATCTGTACAAAGAGAAGCATATCACGACTAGAGAGTTATGATTATCAATTCAAAAAGTGACCAGTGAAGTCGAGATAACCTCAAAGTTCAGCTTCTCCGCCATATGCTTCTCAGATCAAGAGCCGGTTTGGTTCTAACTCTATCAAGGGCCACAAGCGGAAACAAAGAAAAGGCCAACTGGAGGATGAAGATGAGATACAAACCAAACTGAACATTAGATTAAAGGAACCTGTATAACTATGGCGAAGGCAAATGCGTAATTGGAAGAAAACCGAGAGAACAGGCTCGTGCAAGGTTCTCACATGACTAGATTTTGATTGTGTTTAGTCTTGTATATAAGACGAACTTTTTGGCAATTTATGGCCTCATGGTCATGGATCTTAATATCCACCATCGGCAATTGCCCACTAGCATGTTAAAGTCCTCCAATATCCCGTTATTGTCCGTGTTCATAAAGACTTTTGCCGGGTATTATTAGTCCTCCCCATGCGAGGCTTATATATCATTAGTTACCTATCTCTTAACACTAGAATGAGTTTGTAACTTTGTAGGTTGTTTATTCTAAATGGAATGTATGTACTCTCACGCGCGCGCGCGCACACACACACACACACAAATTAGGCTGGGCTATATATCTTATTTTCATTTTAAAGCAATTTAGAAGCGATATGTTGATAAAAATTTGGACCAAATGTAATTATAAAAAACAAATAAAGTAAATGGAAGAAATTTTAACCCAAAAGTAAAATAAATGGAAGAAACAAAAGTTGTGAATTGTTGGGTCATATAATAATATAAAAATGTCTACATTTGCGTATTAACTTATCTAGGACTTGAATCCCACTGAGGTGCGTCCTGATTATCTTCATTGGATCGATTTTGTTGCAAATGGTTAGGGCCGGTAGTGGAGAAATCGGAGGATGCACCAAGGAAGCTCAGGGCTGTAACAATGTCGCTCATTAGTGGTCTAACAGTCGCTTCTTCATTCAGGCACATCGCGGCCACAGCTACAGCTTGGTTAAAACTCTTTTCCGGGTAATCGCCTCGTAGCAATGGATCAGCTAGGTGTGAGAATCTAGTAGGATCTCTAAAGATCGGTTGCGCCTAATTAAACCATAGTTGTAAATTGTTAATTAATGTCTACATTGATAAGCCATTAGTATAAATCATATATGCTAGTATATAAAGTACTCACCCAAGTAACCAGATTTTGTTCATGACTAGGTCTCATTGTGTCGATAACTCGTCTTCCGGATATAAGTTCCAACAACACAACTCCAAAGCTATAGACATCTGACTTAACTGTAAGATGGCCGGTTCTTTGGTATTCAGGAGCACAATAACCATAAGTTCCCATAACTCTGGAAGACACATGTAGTGTGTCTCCAATAGGACCTAGCTTCGCTAAACCGAAATCCGATAATCTCGCAATGTATTCTTGGTCAAGCAATATATTTGACGACTTAAGATCTCGGTAAATCACTGGAGGATCAGCCTCATCGTGAAGATACTCAAGTCCTTTTGCCGCTCCTAAAGCAATCTTAATTCGAGTGTTCCAATCTAGTGGTATTTGTTCCGGCTCAAGATCTGTTTTAGTTTAAACATCAAAAACCGGTTCTAGTTATTATTATATTTTTTTGGTTAGCTTAAACAATTGAAATGTTGATTGAGAGATGATGATGTACCTAGGAGATGATCTTCGAGGGATCCAAGAGGCATGTACTCGTAAACAAGAAGTCTTTGGTCTCCATCTGCGCAATAACCGATAAGATTCACAAGATTCGAATGATGAAGAAGACTAAGCATCAAAACCTCGACCAAGAACTCTCTTTGTCCTTGTAATCCATTTCTATCAAGTTGTTTCACTGCCACGACCTGTCCTGACTCGAGCTTTCCTTTGTAAACCCTCCCGAACCCGCCTTCACCGATGAGGGTCTCTTGTCTGACATTCTTTGTCGCCGTGGCTAGCTCACGGAACGAGAAAATCTGTGCCCCCATATTGTTTAATGGCACGTTTGCGTTGTTAGCCACCACTTCTTTTGTTGTTCTCTCTGTAAGAAATATACCATAACATAATTTTCTTTAAAAAACCATAACGATTTAGACAAAAACGAACGTTGCACGTTTCCAAGAAAAATGACGTGAGCTTACTAGGTGAGTTTGGTTGCTTATAAGGAGCAGGCATCGAAGAACCTTCTTTGTCCGAAACTTTTGAAGAGAAACAAGAGAAACAACTCATTTTTCTAAGGATTCTCTTGTTCTTGGTCTGAAACCTCCTCTCCTACTAACAAATAACTTATAGGACTCTCAAAAACTTGTAATGGGTTTTATACGAAGAACATAAAAATTACTAATCCGTTCTATAAAAACGAGAAACAATTTAAGTTTTGCTGTTTTATGTAGAGTTTAATAGGTTATAACAGAAAGAAAAAGAGAGAGAGAGAAGTATTGGAAAGAAACAATATTGAGAAAGACAACCTCAAACAGAAACTAATTTTTGACAGAAATGTTTGCTACCTATTAAACAAAAACAAATATTATTAAAGAAAAAAGGAATTTTTTTGTTACCATCTATGTTGATGACCTGTCCACAGAAAATCATGTTTCTTTATAGATTTGTTTCCTGCCTGGTTCTCTCTCTTTTTTTGTATCTTTATGAGGTGGCTTATATATAGACATAAACCTGATATGTAGCTAAATAAAATTAATGCATACATGGTAAATTTTGAAAGTCAACTTTGAACATGCATGTAAAGAAAAGAAAAAAAGTAATTTTGAATCTATTCTTATTATGATTTTGACCCCAAGGTATTATATTTTTATGGGAATCACAATTTTCTTCAATTGACCCAAGACAGCTAGATATTATATACTGTACCATACCCATTTTTTTAATGAGTATCTGAAAAAAAATTCATAGAAAGATAATCTTATAGCCGGTCAATGCTCGGGTTAGGCGTTGATTGGTTTTTCCACTATCACCCGCAAACACAACGTTTGTGAGTGATTGTGGTTGCTAGCGGTTAATACCAATCATATAAACTGCTTTGTACCGTAGACTGCTCAAAATCGATAGATTTCAACAGCTTATTTTCACGCGGTGTGTGCTTTTTTCAAAAACCAAAGATAATTAAAATACATATATCTCTATATACATGTATATATTCAAGTGAACATATTCTTTGTATCAAGTTCTAAAACCCTAATCAATTTTCTAAAGTAAGTTGTTCATATATACCCATTTTGTTTACAAAGTTTACAAATTTTTTAATAACAAAATATATAGCCCACTTGTTTACAACTTTTAAGAATTTTTAATTCAAAACTTATAAGAAAATAACAAAATATACTGAAATAAATCAATAAATTCAAGTTTCAATTTTTATTCAAACATTTAACCAAATGTAACAAAGTCTACAAATTTTAATGTTATCAGTCAACTACAACAACCGACTTAGGGTCTAACTGGTTCAAACGCAGCATTTGCGGTTGTGGTTGTGGAAGATTGTGGAAGCAGACGGTTGCAGTTTCAAGTGTTTGAATGACTAGTTTAGCATTTTTAAATGGGTGCGTTTGTGGGAGTTTTATGACTAGCTGAGTAGCAGGTGCATTAGCGGTTAAGATATAGTAAATATAATATATAATTATATAAATGTTTAGAAACACCAAAAACTTTATTTATATAAATCATAAAAAGTACTAAAATAATTATTCAAAAAACTAATAAATTTTATATTTAAATACTTATTACTTTATGCATTTTATTTTTCACCAAAAATTTCATCAAATAATATGATAAATGGCAAAACATATGCTTTAGATCGTAGATCTTCTCTGTTAGATCTCACACACTCAACAAATTGTTCACATTGAATCTCATGGCGAAGGTAAATTAATTATGAAAGACCTTTCTCTCTGTACTGCTCACAATCACCTCATAATCTATTTCCCATCCATTACTTGGAGTCGGATGAAAACTTCCTCATCTATTGTGTGGCGAAGTCGAAGTCGACGCTTGATCAAACTCCATATCACTGAACACAAACACCCTCTTGATCATCTCTTTCGGCTTCAGCTTCCCATGCACAGCCACTTCAAGAATCAAATCAAACAATTTCTGAAAATCAGTGTTCATATCCCATTGCATATTCCTCACAAACTCTGTTTTTGATCTCAAATCGTCTCCTTTCACCAAATGCAATTCAGGGTTGTTGTTGAATGTTATAAGCTTACCTCTCCATGGCTCTTCTGACAGCTCAGAGACTAGCAAACCAAGCGCGACTGAAACCTCAATTGGATCACCTTCCATAGACCCCGAAACGTCACAAATAGCCATGCAAATTCTACAAAGAAACTTTCTTTTTAAGATCAGCAACCATTCGTTTCCATTGCAACTCAACGTCTTGTCCACCGTCTTCGTCGTTTAAATCTGTTATTATCTCTTGAGGTAACACAGCACCGGCGGCTACCTTTGTTTTCCCCGGCGACTACCTTCGTTTTTCCTGGCGAATCGCCATTAAGGTCGGGTACTTGTCCTTCGCCTTCTCCATGTGGTGGTTGTTCAATATGGTTAAGACGTTTGCCCATGGTTCGAAGTTGTGTATGAATGGCGGCCAAGGTCTATAGCATGGTAGCGTTATCTTGTTGTTCGTCATTGAATGGTCATGTTACACACTTAGCACACAAAATCAAACGTATCACGCGGAAAAAGAAAAGTAAATAAATGTTGCAACTAAACCAATAAACTAGACACCACAATGGTGAACTGTAAAAAAAAGAAAAATTTGTTTTTGATTTTTAATTAAAACGAGAACCGAACATATGCAACAAAGCAAAACACAATACCGACGATTTTTTTTTTAAATTAACTTTCAATAACTAAATAAAATAGAAGTGAACAACGACTCAAAAATTCACACAGAAACAGACGAAACAAAACACGAAAACAGAGCAAAGAAACACAACGACAAGCAAAAAAAAAAGAAAAGAAGCAACATGGGCTAGGAGCGTTTAGGCTCAGGATACCAAAATGATATAAGATGGAAGGGGTGAAGTGAATCCAAACAGCTGACCAAACGGTACTCTCTATTTGAATGACCTAACTGGAGTTGACGGTGCCGGTACAAAGGACCACACGGTTCTCTTTGCGTTGGCTAAGGGGTGAAATGGATCGATGGGCGCCACACAATCATTGAGTGAGATTGTGTTAAGTCGAAGAACTTACGAATCAAGGGGAACCTGCAAAAGATCGGTGAACTCGTAAAACACTTATAAGAAAAGTTCTCTCTTTATTGATAATACGCAAAAACGTGAACTACAAGAGCTGCGAGGGATCTTATTAATATGTCGACAACCTTGACCTTCTAGCGTCTTTGAAAAAAGAAGAAAAGGCAAAAAATAATTCACAAATCAAAGTAAAAAATGAATCTAGACTACTTTGAAACCAACCTGCAAAAGAAAAGGAAACTTGTCATTTATTAGAAAATATTCAAATGCTTACCTTGGCTTGGGGGGGG
>NC_025703.1:15156821-15171494 GCF_000633955.1 Camelina sativa | reverse complement strand
GTGTCTTTTTAAGTGTTGTCGTTTGGAGTGATGACAAAAACAATTCGGGCTTGATTGTTTATAAAGAGAGGCCTTTCACTTGTTGGTTTGTAAAAGTTCGTGCCGACACTTAGGTCGAGCTTCATGACGTTAATTGGATTATCCATAACATCTTCTTGTTGGTGCTTCTTATTGCAAAGAGTGAGGTTGCTGAATTGGTTGATAGTGTTCTCCAAGTCCTTATAGTTGATTAAACTCTCCACAACTTTGTTGAATTATTCCTGCATTGTCTTTGTACCGGATGTTGTCCTAGGCGGTTGATACATAGTTGGAACTCTAATAGCTTTTGTGATACTTAATCTTATGTCTTGAACATAGTAAGAAAAAAAAAAAATATTTAGTCATAAAATTGCATTTGAAACACAAAACGACATTCTTTGTGAAGTAAAATTAAAACCTTAAAATGATATTATTTGTGAAACAAATGGAATACTAATATAGAGGCTTTAATAATTCTTGATTACTAATAACGAGTTACAGACATATTTATAGTACATAAGGAGACTAGGGTTACAATATTTACACTTAGATCCTTATACTTATAGTAATATACACATATCTCTGATACACCCCCTCAAGATGGAGGGAGTTTAACGACGCCAATCTTGAAACACGCCTGCTGAAAACGAGCTCGTGGTAATGGTTTCGTAAAAGTGTCGGCCAACTGATCATGAGTAGAAACATGTGAAACCCGTAGCTTGTTTGACTGAATCTGGTTCCGAACAAAATGATAATCAAGTGCAATATGTTTCATACGGGAGTGGGAGACGGGATTCGCGCAAAGATAAGTGGCACTGACATTGTCACAATAGATAACAGGAGGAGCAGGAATATCAACCTTGAGTTCAGAGTACAAAGCACATAACCAACGAAGTTCAGTTGAAGTGTTGGCAACAGCCCGATATTCCACTTCCGTTGAGGAACGAGTGACACCATTCTGCTTTTTAGTGGACCAGGAAATTGGATTGCGACACATATAAATGACATAACCATTTGTCGAGACATAGTCATCAGTGTCTCCCGCCCAGTCCGCATCAGAGAACCCTTGTAAGTTGACCGGAGACGTTGAAAAACAATGAAGAGAAAAGGGAGAAGAGGCGTGAAGATATATACCATGTGTTGGAGTACCAGCAAGATATCTCAGTACTCGTTTTGTAGCTTGCCAGTGTTTATGTGTAGGTTGGTGTATAAATTGGGAGAGACGGTTCACCGCATATGAAATGTCTGGTCTGGTGAAGGAGAGGTATTGTAGACTGCCCACAACAGACCAATATTGGGAAGCATCTTGTAGTGGAGAGCCGCTAGCAAGAGTGAGATTGGGCGTTGTTGTTAGAGGAGTGGAGACAGGGTTGGCTTCGAGCATATTTGTTTTGTGTAGTAGATCAGTGATATACTTGCGTTGCATAAGATGCATACCTCGTTTGGACCGTGTAACCTCTATCCCAAGGAAATAATGTAGATCGACGGGGTCTTTGATTGAGAAGCGGTCAGTGAAAGCACAAAGAACAGCAACAACAATAGCAGAGTCACTACCAGTGACAATGATATCATCAACATAAACCAGAACATATGTGATGTGGCGGCCAGAGCTGCGAATGAACAATGAAGCATCTGCTAGGGAGTTGGATAATCCAGTATCAAGCAAGTGTTGTTTAAGAGCCATGTACCATGCACGAGGGGCTTGCTTAAGACCATAAATCGGCTTCCGTAGGCGACAAACGTAAGAGGGTCGATCTTTATCTACAAAACCCGGCAGTTGTGACATATAGACTTCTTCAGTAAGATCACCCTGTAAAAAAGCATTGTTGACATCGAGTTGTTTTATTGGCCATGCTTTCTTCACTGCAACGTCTAACACCGCACGAATGGTTGTGGATTTTATAATAGGACTAAAAGTTTCAGCATAATCCTTGCCATACTGTTGGTGAAAACCCTTAGCAACTAATCGTAATTTGTAGCGGTCGAGGCTCCCGTTAGCAATGAATTTCGTTGTGAACACCCATCGACAACCAACAATATTCTGATGAGCATTTGGAGGAACGAGATCCCAAGTATGATTACCAATTTGAGCATCGTACTCATCCAAACATGCCCGCGACCAATGAGAATCTTTAAGGGCTTGAACAATGGTAGCTGGTTCATTTGACCGAGAGGGACGCGACGCAACCTTGAGACCGAACTTTTGGATGGGTTTGTGTATATTATTTTTTGAACGAGTTGTCATTTTGTGGAGATTTGGCGGTGGCTCTAAGTTTTGAATTTGGGATTGTGGTCAAGTGGGAACAGCTTGGTGTGGTGGGTGGTTTTGTTGTGGTTGTGTCTGAGTTGTGGGATGCAACTCATTTTGTGGTCGAGCAGTAGGCTCAATGGAAGGAGGTGGGAGCTAAGTCGTGGGTTGCAACTCATTATTAGAGCAGTAGGCTCCGTACAATGCAAAGAAGAGGACAAAGAGGAAAAAGACGATACCTGAGGGTGACGGTGAGATTGTGGCGATGACGGCGAGTGAAGGTCTGTGTCGGAGGATCCCATACTCTTAGCCGTAGAAGACAAGATTGATGTCGGAGCAGAGGTAGACGATGAATCAGTCGGACGTGACGAGGAGAGGAAAGTCATGTTTGGGCCGTGGGCTCATGTTGGGTTATAGGAGTTTACGATGGTCTGGAGGTTGACCCACAACCTTGTCACGTCGTTGATAAGTGTGGATAATTGGAGGTTTCGACAACGGCAAACTTAACGACGAAGAAGAAGGTGGTGGAGGCAACGAGGGAGGCACCGTCAATGGAGTCATCGGAATGGAGGTGACAGTCGGGGTAGAAGACGGTACACCAGTGTCTAAAACACGATGTGCAGACTAGTTCGACATCATATCACGAAACGGGAAGACATGTTCAACGAATTGAACATGTCTAGAAGTATAGATCCGACCGGATGAGATGTGAAGACAGTAGTATGCACTTTGAGTAGCAGAGTAAATAAAAACACACCCTTGAGAGCAAGCATCAAACTTATGTTGGGCGTACGGACGAAGCCATGGAAAACATAGACATCCAAAGACTCGAAGCTTCTCATAGTGTGGTGGTTGTTGAAACAATTTCTGAAACGGTGGCTGAAGACCAAGAACAGGAGTCGGCATTCTATTAATAAGATAAACAGCAGTGGCGAAGGCATATGGCTAAAGATCCTGAGGTAGTGAGGCCATGGACATGAGAGTGAGACCAGTCTCTACAACATGTCGATGCTTCCGTTCAGACAAACCATTGTGTTCGGGAGTATGAGGTGGCGAGGTAAGATGTGTAATTCCAAAATTCGAGAGCAGCTGTCACAAAGCCACAAACTCACCCCCATTATCGGTGAATAAAGTCCCAATTCGAGTTTGAAGCGATTCTCAACCAGTGCTTTGAATGTGGTGAACACATCTTTGACATCAGATTTGCGTTATAGGGGATAAAGCCATGTATAACGGGTGAAATGGTCTATGAGAACCAGGTAGTATTTGTAATTTTGAGTTGAGAGAATTGGGGAGGTTCAAAACATTAGAGAAAATATATTCAAGTGGGCGATTTGAGGTTATAGAAGAGTTTGTAAATGGCAATTTGTGGCTTTTATTAATAAGACAATCTGAGCAAGATAAGTGTATTTGAGAAGAAGAAGAAGCAACAGGAAGAGAAAAGGTTGAAATAATGGTGTTTAAAATAGGTGGAGACGGATGTCCTAAACGTGAATGCCATGAGACAAGACTTGGCCGTGGACCCGTAGATGAGAGCATAGCCACAATGTTCGGATTCGTCACCGGCCAGACATACAACCCACGATCAGTTTGGCCTTGGAGTAATGGGACCCCCGTACTCAGATCCTTCACCTGAAAGAAGGCAGGAAAGAAGTGAACAGACACTTGGTTAGAATTACAAAGGCGATACACAGAAATAAGACTTCGAGGTATATCAGGAACACAAAGAACTTTATCCAACTTTAAAGCTCTAGTTTGAGAGGGTAAAAGCATAGAACCTGTGTGAGGGATTGACATAGTGGAACCATCAGCAATCACAACATCATCACCACCAGTGTAGGGTTGATGTAGTGAGAGATTGTTGAGGTCGGAGGTGATATGGTGTGTAGCACCAGAGTCCAGGATGGCAGCCATGTTCGCTCGTGGTTGCCAGGGAGTGAAGGGGCTGTTGTTGTGTGTTGCATGTTGCATGGAGAGAAATTGCGGACATCGCCTAACACTATGTCCTTGAGTGTTGCAAAGTTGACACTTGCCCAAGTAAGGACGTAAGGACCGGTTGTTGTTGTTACCTTGAGTGGACTGCCAGTTGTTGTTGTTGAAGGAGCGAGTTTGCATTTGTTGGTTCCGGGAGCGACCATTGTTCCTGTTGTTGTAGGTGTTGTTGTTGTTGGTATTGTTGTTGTTGGTGTTGTTGTCCATGCGACGTTGAACAACATTGGCGGAGACCGGAAACGGGGTTGGAGAAGCAGCAGCAGTAGAAATGAGCCGAGATTCACGGTTACATAGGCGTTCATGAACATCGGCAATGGTCAGCGGAACATCTTTGCTTTCGATCTGATCTATGACCGGTTTGTAGTCTTCAGGAAGACCTTCAAGGATTTTCTCTATCTGATCCTCAAGATCAAGCGGTTTCCCAAGAGTAGCAAGCTCATCAAACCGAATAACAAGGCCACGCACATAAGTATCAATAGTCATATTACCTTTGGTCCATGCCTTGATTTGATTTTTGATACCTTGAACATGGCCACGACTTGGTTTGGGGAAGATGGACGTGAGAGTTTCCCAGACCTCAGCAGCAGTGGAGGCGCGAGACACCAATGGTTGGACATGAGCAGAGATAGCGCCAAGCAAGGCGCTGTAGAGGAGACGATCTTGGCGTTTCCAGAAAGCAAATGCTAGATTTGGGACGGTGACAGCATCAGTCGTAACAGTGGGAGACGGAGCAGGGTGAGATCCGTCAAGATAGCCGGCGAGTTCATAGCCGTTAATCAAAGCATGGATCTGGAGGCTCCACATCAAGTAATTGGTGTCATTGTGTTTGGTAACATTGGATGTATTGACATTGAAGAGAGGTGTGGTAGAGGTCATGATGACTTCACCGGTTAAAGGAGTTGTGTTGCCTGAGGTAGCCATAGAGGAGGCGTGGTGTTTAAAAACAAAAATTTAGGTTTAGGTCTGATCGTTTTGCTCTGATACCATATAGAGGCTGTAATAATTCTTGATTACTAATAACGAGTTACAGACATATTTATAGTACATAAAGAGACTAGGGTTACAGTATTTACAATTAGATCCTTATACTTATAGTATATACACATATCCTTGTACTTATAGTAATATACACGTACTCTCTCCTTTTCACTTTATAGAATTTTTTGGATTTAGCACATAAATTTCAAAAAAATTATTTAACGAAAACACTCAATTAAAGCAATTAAAGGAGAATACTAAACGTTACACTTTTGTTGGAAAAAAAAAACTAATCGTTACAAATTAAACTTTTATATCACTAGATGTCAACAGTTCTTTCCCGTGCGGCTGGATTATTGTCTTAAAAAGACCAAAGATAATAAAAATATATATATGTATACCCCAATTATACATATCTTCAAAAGTAAGTTCTTAAACCCTAATCAATTTTTTAAAGTAAGTTGGTTATATATACCCACTTTGTTAACAAAGTTTACAAATTTTTTATTCAAACTTGTAAGAGAATAAATATATGGCCCACTTTGTTTACAACTTTTAGGAATTTTTTATTCGAAACTTGTAAGAAAATAACAAAATATATTGCCCAATTTACTGAAATAAATTAAAGAAATTCAAATTTCAATTTTTATTCAAAAATTAAAAGATATAACAAAGTTTACAAATCTAAAGTTATCAATCAACTACAACAAGCGACTTATACTCATCTTTAGATATAGCAGCCTCCATGATCGTTATGGGATCAATCCTTATGGGATCAATCCTTATGGGATCAATCGTTACGGGATCAATCGTTATGGGATCAATCTCTCCATCATTTTCTAAGAACATTTTTAACAAATTCTTGGAAAACCCACTTACCAAAGCCACTCCTTTCTTGTTTCCGAGCACAGGCGTTGACCTTGAATCCCTCAGGTTCCAAAACACAATCTCCGGCACAGCTTCTCCGTACCCTTTCTCTCTGTACTTGCTCACAATCACCTCATAATCTGTTTCCCATCCATTACTCGGAGTCGGAGGCGACCGTCCCCATCTATTGTATGGTGAAGTCGAAGTCGACGCTTGATCAAACTCCATATCACTGAACACAAACACCCTCTTGATCATCTCTTCCGGCTTCAGCTTCCCTTCTACGGCCACTTCAAGAATCAAATCAAACACTTTCTGAAAATCAGTGTTCATATCCCATTGCATGTTCCTCACAAACTCTGTTTTTGATCTCAAATCGTCTCCTGTCACCAGATGCAGTTCAGGGTTTTCGCTGAACGTTATAAGCTTTCCTCTCCATGGATCTTCTGATAGCTCAGAGACTAGCAAACCAAGCGCCACGGAAACATCCATTGGATCACCTTCCATAGACCCCGAAACGTCACAGATGGCCATGCAATTCGTCAAAGAACCTTTTTCTTTAAGATCATCAACCATTCGTTTCCATTGCAGCTCAGCGACTTGTCCACCGTCTCCACTGTCTAATTCTCTTATTATCTCGTGAGGTAACACAGCACCGGCGGCTAACTTTGTTTTCCCCATCTTCGCATCTTCAAGGTATTGCTGAAACCTATTTGCGTCGTGTTTCAAGAAAATCTCCTTGTACGACTTCATCGCCACTGAAACAACACGGTTATACGGAAGATATTTCCAATATCCCGCTCCCATATATACTTCAGGGAGTTGAAGAGTTCTACGGAGGGGAACTAGAACTTGTTTCCGTAGCCGATCACGAACTCTGTACGCATAGTGAGCATCCTCTACGCCTTCGTATTCCGGGAATAACTCTTTGGGAAACACCTTCCTGGCAATGCTCTCGCAGAGAAGAGTTGCTTTGTCGAAAGAAGAATCAAGCGATGGACACCATTTAGCCGCTAGAGAGATATTGTTTCGTTGGCCGGATGTCAAAAATTTTAGGTCTCTCCTTAGTTGATTTGCGAATAGATCAGACACACGTTCATGGAGAAACCTATAGTCTGGATCGTTAGTATATCTTGTAAATGCCTTCTTTCCCATTGAAACCTTCTTTTGCTTGCGCGCCAAGCTTGCTTTGGCTTTCTCCTCTTGGTTCTTCCTCTCTGCGTTCGCTACCCTCTTCTGCCTCGTTGCTACCGGCCTGAATGTAAAACCACGGCGACCCCTTCCGCGACCCCTCCCACGACCACGACCAAAACCACGATCAGAAAATCGAGCTCTTCTACGTCGAGCTGCTGCGTCTATCGAATCGATCCATTCCGAATTCTGGATATTGCGGATTTCAGATCCTTGTAGAAGCCGGTAAAGAATCTCCGGGAAATCTTTAAAATATCCAAATTTGGAGATGGACTCGAGGTTACAAGCTAGGGTTTTGGGATGGCGACTATGGAGCCACAACGCCGCCGTGTAAAACCCTTCCTTGTCAGATTTTCCAGTGCCACGGACTCCACGAAGGTTACAGATAAGCTTGAGAGTGGTTAAGGCGTCGTGGCTCCAAGCCTCCTGTAGGCGCTTCTCCAGAGAAGCTTTGGGCGTGGAGGGAACAACACGGAAGAAGAAGTCGAGACAGGGGTTGCCTGAGGAGAGGTATGTGGCGGATCCATTCTCAGTATAGCCCATCTGAGGTGAATTTTTTTTTTATTTTTTCCGGTTTAACAATAATTCAAAAACAATTATTTAACGAAAATGTATGTAACTTTTGTTGACATTTATTCAGATTGTTATTATTATATAGATTTACCAAAATACGAGATTATCAAAATTGATATGCCGGGACACTAGCGTGGGGATCACATTCTTTAGAAAGATTTTTTTTTAAGGATATTCTTTAGAAAGATTTTGACATGCTCTCTAGCCAATATAATATTAATTTCGTTAATATATATATCTATATATATTAATTATCTTAACTTTTAACAAGATTTTAAAACATATCGATTATATCTTAAATATATTTAATTATACTAATTAGTTATATTTATTTAAAATCATAAATATCAATAATTGGTAACAACCCGCATTATGTGCAGGATAAATTGACTCAAATAAAATTATTATGGATAATTATTTGTTTAAAACAAAATATGTAACTAAAGTGTTTTTTTTCAAGTTTGTGTTTATTTTATGTTAAAGTACGTTTTACCCGTTAAATATTTAAACGTGGTGGAGAAAGTTTTGATAAAATGTAACCATTTATGGCAATATGAATTTTTGTGTTTTTAAAAATCAAATTTATATTTTTATGTTTCACATTATTATTTACAGAAATGTAAATTAATATAATTTATAAGTATTTAACAATATATAACTATCCCCAATTAACAACAAAGATGCAATACAAAAGTGAAAATTATGTTGACGTAACAATATATTATATTTTTTTATAAAACAACAAACTAAATTCATTTTTTAGATTAATCCTTTCTACTCTTTTGTTAAAATATTTTCCATATCAATTTATATTACATAATTGTTGAATATTAATATTAAAAACTAAGATATAATTATATATAAAATACTTAGAAGTGTAATGCATTCAAAAATGTAATAATTTTTTTGTACTTTAAAGAATGTATTTTCGGTATTTTAATGTAAAGATATGAATACTACTGGTTTTACTAATTAAATTATACATCAGATTTTATATGTTGATTTTGAAATAGTTATAAAAGTAATTTCAGAAAAGAGGTGTACATTATTGAATTTGAAAAATAACAAATTCTTTTAATTTTCATTTAATGAAATATATAATGGCATGAACTGTAATTAATGTAAACTAAGAGGACAAATTGTAAAAATATGTCTCGAGCTCTCTGGCGACGACACATCAGTTTTTTCACAAAATGCTTCCCTATTAATATATAGGGGATACCTAAATATATTCAATGTAAAATTTATATTTATTTTTTTAGTTTTTGAATAATTTGATTTGTATATATGTTTTTTTATAAATGTGTAATTGATTTATCAAAAAAAAATAAGAAAAGGTCTACCATCCTTGATTCACCAAATTTTAGGTCGATTTTTTCTCACCCAATGATTGATGGCATGGAATTCAGCAAAAGAAATGATACGATTAATTACATGGAATTCAGCAAAAGCAAAAGGGGTCCTATATATATGAGTGGGGAAGAGAAAAAGGGTCCTATATATAAGAGCTGTCATGAAGCAAGCTCTGAGAGCTGATGTTGTTTAGTATCACAACTCATCATCTGAGTGCGAATTTGTTTAGTATAGAAACAACTTAGGTGTTGATTGGTTGTTTGTTTCGCTGATTACTTGATAAATGAACGTAGTAGACTTGCTCGTTTGTTTCGCTGATTACTTGATTCTGTGCTCAGCAATTAAGAATTTAGCATAATGAAGTAATTTGACATTATTTCTTGTTCGTTTTTGCTTAATGTTTCCAATCGTTTGGGTTTGAGTAAACCATTAAAAATAAACTCTACAAAGTAACAACCCCACCAATAAGGAATACAAAACAAGTACAAATCTTTTTATCAATCAACCACAACAAGCGACTTATACTCTTTTCTATCTATTACAGCCTCGATGATCATCATAGGGTCAATCTCTCCATCATGTTCCAAAAACACTTTGATCAAATTCTTCGAAAACCCACTTACCAAAGCCACTCCCTTCTTGTTTCCGAGAACAGGGGTTGACCTTGAATCCCTCAGATTCCAAAACACAATCTCCGGCACAGCATCTCCGTACCCTTTCTCTCTGTACTTGCTCACAATCACCTCATAATCTGTTTCCCATCCATTACTCGGAGTCGGAGGCGAGCATCCCCATCTATTGTATGTCGAAGTCGACGCTTGATCAAACTCCATATCACTGAACACAAACACCCTCTTGATCATCTCTTCTGGCTTCAGCTTCCCTTGCACAGCCACTTCAAGAATCAAATCAAACACTTTCTGAAAATCAGTGTTCATATCCCATTGCATGTTCCTCACAAACTCTGTTTTTGATCTCAAATCGTCTCCTGTCACCAAATGCAGTTCAGGGTTTTCACTGAACGTTATAAGCTTTCCTCTCCATGGCTCTTCTGATAGCTCAGAGACGAGCAAACCAAGCGCGACTGAAACCTCAATTGGAACACCGTACATAGATGCGGAAACGTCACAAATTGCCATGCAGTTCGACAAAGAACCTTTCGTTTTAAGGTCATCAACCATTCGTTGCCATTGCAGCTCAGCGACTTGTCCACCGTCTAGGCCGTCTAATTCTCTTATTATCTCGTGAGGTAACACAGCACCGGCGGCTACCTTCGTTTTCCCCGTCTTCGCATCGTTAAGATATTGCTGAAACCTCTCTGCGTCGTGGTTCAAGAAAATCTCCTTGTACAACTTCATCGCCACTGATGCAACACGGTTGTAAGGGAGAGATCCCCAATCTTTCGCTGCCATGTATACTTCAGGGAGTTGCAGAGTCTTCCGGAGGGGAACAAGAACTTGTTTCCTTAGCCGATCACGAACTCTGTAAGCATAGTGAGCTTCTTCCACGCCTTCGTATTCCGGGAATGATTCTCGCGGAAACACCTTCCTAGCAATACTCTCGCAGAGAAGAGTTGCTTTGTCGAATGAAGAATCAAGAGATGGACACCACTTAGCCGCTAGAGAGATTTTGTTTGTTTGGCCTGATGTCAAAAATTTTAGGTCTCTCGTTAGTTGATTTGCGAATAAATCAGACACACGTTCATGGAAAAACCTATAGTCTGGATCGTTAGTATATCTTGTAAATGCCTTCTTCCCCATTGAAACCTTCTTTTGCTTGCGCGCCAATCTTGCTCTGGCTTTCTCCTCTAGGTTCTTCTTTTCTGCGTTTTCTACCCTCTCCTGCCTCGTTGCTACCGGCCTGAATGTAAAACCACGGCGACCCCTCCCACGACCCCTCCCACGGCCACGACCAAAACCACGACCACCACCACGACTAGAAAATCGAGCTCTTCTACGTCGAGCTGCTGCGTCTATCGAATCGATCCATTCCGAATTCTGGATATTGCGGATTTCAGATCCTTGTAGAAGCCTGTATAGAATCTCCGGGAAATCTTTAAAATAGCCAAATTTGGAGATGGACTCGAGGTTACAAGCTAGGGTTTTCGGATGGTGACCATGGAGCCACAACGCCGCCGTGTAAAACCCTTCCTTGTCAGATTTTCCAGTGCCACGGACTCCACGAAGGTTACAGATAAGCTTGAGAGTGGTTAAGGCGTCGTGACCCCAAGCCTCCTGTAGGCGCTTCTCCAGAGAAGCCTTGGGCGTGGAGGGAACAACGTGGAAGAAGAAGTCGAGACAGGGGTTGCCTGAGGAGAGGTATGTGGCGGATCCATTCTCAGTATAGCCCATCTCAGGTGAATTTTTTTTTACTTTTCGCGGTTTAACAGGTCTAACAGGTCTAACAGGTCTTACAGGTCTAACAGGTCTTACAGATTTGACGACGTTGGCTTTAGTGGATTTCCTGACGTTTGAGACCTTTGCGACGCTGGGACGACAAGTGTCGATGTTTTTGAGGAGAGCGGCGAGGTACGTGGTGGGTCTATCCTCGGTGTGTCCCGTCGGCGGTGGAGTGTTGACGTTTGAGACCATTGCGATGGGTTTTGTGATCGGTTTGGTGTTGGGTTTTGTGAGGGGAGTGAAGGAGTCTCGTATGAGACGGTCTGTCGAGAGAAGGAAAAGATTTGAGGTACTTGAGGTTGAGGATTGGAATTGAGAATAAGAGCGATATTGAATAAAGAAGGCTGCACCTAATATTTATACAAGTACATAAGAACCGACTAACCTAGGTTGTTACAAAGTATAAGGTGAATAATGTACCGAAGATACGAGAATATCGGAGATGAAATATTCCGAGATTTTTTTGATCGAAAAACTTGATTCAGTAGCTTTGGGATCAAGTTCTCTATAAAGACTATTTATTTAATTAGTAAATAAATTACTTTGTTACATATCTTTTTAAATGGAGAATAATGTTTATTTGATATCTTACATTTATCTTAAAATAAATAATATATATTAGTGGTGATTAATAATATATATCTTTTGTTTTTTTAGTTAAGAATATGTAAGATCAATATATGATTTTTCTTTTAAAATTATGATAATTATAATAATATGCTTACAGATTATTTTTCTTTCAGTTTTTCATAGACTAATTCTAGTTGAGCAATTTTTAATTAAATCTTAGTTTTGTTTAAATACATATCATAAATTATTTTTATGTGATATATTTTTCTGGATCTTTTTTGAGTAAATAATTTTAGTGATTAAATAAATTATACAAAAAGAAAGTAAAGAGATATATTGTAACGCTCCGACCGTCACCTCTTAGTGGGCCTCGTGTCTAATCCCAGTCTATGGGCCCATATTCTTTAAGTCTCACGTCGTCTCACTAGGTCTGTGAGCCCATCTATATCCGACGGCCGATTTGCTACGTCCGGGATGCTTTAAAAACTTGATACCGTCTGTAACGCCCCGACCGCCACCTCTTAGTGGGTTCCATGTCCAATCCCAGTCCATGGGCTCACCTTTCTTAATGGGTCTCACGGGCCTAGTGCATCCATATCCGACGGCCGGTTTGCTATGTCCGGGAGGCTTTAAAGACTTGTTACCGTCCCTACAAATCACCACATGATCTTTCCATGTGTTTTGTCCTCACTCGCAAAGTTCCAACAGTCACTTCCCGGAAGGTCACCCATCCTGAGACTACTCCAGCATAAGCACGTTTAACTGTAGAGTTCTCTCAGGACTCTTGACCGAAAAGATAAGTGCACTTTGGTGACATAGGAGGCTAAGTCAATTCTTTTAATTGTTTAAACCTCTCCGCAAGTCTCTGAAACTGGAGTGTCACACCGTCCCTACAAATCACCACATATTTCCTTGTGTTTTGTCCTCACTCACACAGTTTCGATAGTTACTTCCCAAAAGGTCACCCATCATAATACTATTCCAGCATAAGCACGCTTAACTGTGGTGCTCTCTCAGGACTCTTGACCGCAAATGTAAGTACACTTTGGTGACATAGGTGGTCAAATCAATTATTTTAAACCTCTCCGCAAGTCTCTCAAAACCGGGATGTCACACATATAGTTGGTTTAATGTTTATATAGACATTTTTTAGGGGGTGGTATAGAATAATGCTTGTACAGTGAAATATGAGTGGGTGTAAAAACACATTTTTAGTTATAAAATAGAAAAAGAAAAAGAAATTAAATTGATGTAAATAAGATGAAGGTCATACCGGTGGTTTGTATGTAAAAACATAATATGAAAAGTTGTGTAATCATATTTTAGGCAAGATTGAAAAACCATATATTTGAATTTCGGAAATAGTTGTAAAGATGAATATTTGCAAAAGTAGTGGTGATTGATAATTTTAATTTAGTAGATCATTATAATAATATTACAATAAATTTAAAATATAGAAATTTAAATTAGTGTATTAAGATAAAAAAAAAAAAGAAAAAAAACTATATTTATTTCCTAATGATAGAATCTAACTAACAACAAAAATATTATAATAAGTTTATTTGTAAAATTAATTTTATTCAAATTTTTAAAACTAGCACATCACATAGATCTTAATCTAGTATAATATATTACTAGTTAACGACTAAATGACCCATAGTTAACAAAAATTATCAGAAAAATTCTTTATTTGTGCCAAAAGTTGATTTTTATAACACATTAGTAATGACTAATAACCTTCCTAAGGTTAAAATTCGCTTATTAAAGTACATTTTTCTTAAATCTAATATTAGAATGGAAAGAGAATCTGAATTTGTCTACATCTTTAGCTCTAAATAGTAATGTCGTCTCTTATTATTGAGAAAATATCTGGCTGGATTTTCGTTTATACTTTTCAATATTTACCTGAATTAAGTGTTTTAATGATTAACTTAATATAATTTATAACGCTCGTTATTTTACAAAAAAAACTTTTCGAATTAACTTGGCTAAGTTCACTCCTAAAAATTCATAGCACTCTCTTATATATGTCTATGTTTGATATTGTTGTGCATATGCATTCTGTATGTAACAATACACATTCTTAAAATGTAACAACTGTGAGGCGTATAACTTGGATATATGCACGTACGATCAGTTCAGTTCTAATTAAAAAATAATCCTCTTTTTTTTTTTTTGTAAATTTCGAAAAGCAGAACAAAGTATATATTTGATATTCAATCAAAATCGTAGCTCCGTAAATAAACATAAGGAAACCAAGGCCGTTAACAAATACAATATACACGAAAAAAAGAAAGAAAGAGAAGAAAAGTGGAACATCATAAAGCAAATGATTGATGGCATATAATTCAACAACAAGGAAATGATACGATTATAATTTTCAAATCATCACTTTTTCTTATTTAGCTTTTGGTTTTTCTTCTGGGACACTGTGCTTTGACAAGACAAAAAGCTATGTTAGGAAGTGATTCTTGTCTAATAATT
>NC_025703.1:15043898-15154451 GCF_000633955.1 Camelina sativa | reverse complement strand
TCAAATCATCACTTTTTCTTATTTAGCTTTTGGTTTTTCTTCTGGGACACTGTGCTTTGACAAGACAAAAAGCTATGTTAGGAAGTGATTCTTGTCTAATAATTATGCTTCTTCTCTTCTACAGTCCCATGTCGTTCAACCCAACGAAAGAAAAAGCTGATCCACATTTTTTTGGATATATGCTTTTACAGTGAAAAAAAAGTACAAAAAAAAAAAAAAAATCATTGAAAAAAAATAAATGGGGCTTCACACTTCTGTGTCGAATCGTACAGCGTATTACCGGTTGGTATGTATGAANAATTAAAGATGTATGCAGAATAGTCACGAGTTATATAATTTACCAAAAGCACCCTGCAAGCATCATATCGCCTGGAGTGAATGGACATATATGGTGAATTCAGATTAGGGTTTGAACAACGCTGAGACAAAACATTTTCCTAATTTTCTTTGGGATGGATATTACTGTTTAGCCCCTGAAAAGACATAGAATTGTCGGTAGGCCTGCCACTGTGGAACGAGCAATCTCAACGAAAAGGACAAAGCGTGTAGTGGTAATTGGGTCATTATGCGCGAATCTTAAAAAGCTTAGACAAAAAGCAAAGGTGATAAAATAAAAATCAAAGGAGAGGAGGTGGAAGAAAGCAGGGTTCTTGCTTTCTTTTCTCTTCTTTTAATTTTACATTTCTTTTCATATTCTCTTTTTCCAAGAANTCCAACAATTATTTGGGAAATGCCTCGAGATCTTCAATGTCATTCACTTAGTGTTACAAATAGGGTCTTTTGGTCAATGGTCCAAGTTTTATACTAATGATTTAACTATCATTAGATAAATCTAACAACAAAGGATTCTATATGCACCATATGCTTTTGCGAAGGAAATATATAAGAGGTGGCTACATACACACAAGTGAACCATTTAGAGTATATCTCTTCTTTACAACTCTAACTTCAAAACTTAAAAGATGGAGGAAGCAATATTAAAACGAACTAAAGATTTAAAAAGGAAATGGAAGGGTACCAAATTGATCGATCCAAAGATATATATACCAAATCCATGATAATTCATAGCCAAAAAAAACAAAACAAAATCCATAATAATTAAGCTTCTCTCTAATCTCCATCGATCCGAAGCTTCCCCAATATACATATAATATTGATCTATAATAACTTATCCTTCAAACTCACCGGTAAAACCAGATGTGCCAACTCACCTAGTTGGAAATAGGGTTTGGACCACTAGGAACCTCATGAGCATCATTTCCAAACTCTCTCCTTCTAGAAGTGCGGCTGTGTCGTGTGCGAGCGTTTGGATGTAGATCCATTGTTACTGAAGCTGAAACCGAAGGTTCAAGGAGAACCCTCTTAAAAGGAGCAACCGTAGATGTGACCTGAGGACGAGTCATGGGGATTGTAAGGCTAATGAAGAGAAGGAAAGATAAGAAGATGAGGAGAAGGGGAAGAGCACGAGCATGTGATGATTTGGTATTGGTTTGGTCAATTGATGTTGCCATGCAATTTAGAAAAAGAAACCACCCCCCCAAGATCCCAAGAGGGTTCAATATCCATTAACCAGCCACGAACAACTTGAGAGCTGGTCAGAGCCGCGAGATAAGTAAAACAAAAAACGAAGAAAGAATAAGATGAAACAAAAGAGAGAGAGGTCTAGTAATTAACTAAGAAGAGGAATGAGCTTGAGATAAAGAGAACAAAGAAAAAGGAGAAGAGAGAGAGAGAGAGAGAGAGGTTTTCAAATTTTCACACTCGTGAATATTTGATTGATAAAGTAAACCAAACAACGTATGCTAAATTAAAGATGTATGCAGAATAGTCACGAGTTATATAATTTACCAAAAGCACCCTGCAAGCATCATATCGCCTGGAGTGAATGGACATATATGGTGAATTCAGATTAGGGTTTGAACAACGCTGAGACAAAACATTTTCCTAATTTTCTTTGGGATGGATATTACTGTTTAGCCCCTGAAAAGACATAGAATTGTCGGTAGGCCTGCCACTGTGGAACGAGCAATCTCAACGAAAAGGACAAAGCGTGTAGTGGTAATTGGGTCATTATGCGCGAATCTTAAAAAGCTTAGACAAAAAGCAAAGGTGATAAAATAAAAATCAAAGGAGAGGAGGTGGAAGAAAGCAGGGTTCTTGCTTTCTTTTCTCTTCTTTTAATTTTACATTTCTTTTCATATTCTCTTTTTCCAAGAAGAATATTTCTTTGACTAATGTGACAAACACCAATTGTACATCAACGTGTATCAAATACTAGTCAAAGTAGAAAAATTATTGTTTATAATTAAACTATGCTTATTTTTTCATTATGGATGAAAGTCAAATTATACCCTGTTTGTTTATACTATGATATGATATACCTGAAATGTGATGAATGATAATGAATTGACACACTTTGAAAAAATGAGGACAGTAATACAGGAGAATAAAACAGTATTTGGTTTAAAAGTTTTTATAAAAAAACATTAAATTGAAATATGTAAATTGATTGTATTTGGTAGATATCACAATTTTTCTAATGGACAATAGAATAAAAAGAATTGGATCCTTAAAACCCAATGCCTTTTTTTTTTTGCATGATGTCAATGATACATATATACATGTATGCTGTTTAAATGTTAAAGAATCATATATACATAGATGTCTACTTTGGTACATTTTGGTAAAAGTTTATTTTTATACATTAGCTTAAAACAAATAATAGGATTGATTGAATAAGAGTAAGCGTCTAAAACAAAAAAGGGCGGTGATGACGGCCATTAGTGTATGGAAGAAGCAATCATCCGGTGATGTCTTTCGTGCTATATCTACTATCACTAAAATGTTAAGAAGATAGAATAATATTCGATTTGGTAGACAGAGGAACAATAAACAATACTATTCGAGTATNAAGCTGGTCAGAGCCGCGTGATAAGCAAAAAAAAAGGAAGAAAGAATAAGATGAAACAAAAGAGAGAGAGTTCTAGTAACTAAGAAGAAGAATGAGCTTGAGATAAAGAGAACAAATAAAAAGAAGGAGAAGAGAGAGAGAGAGAGGTTTTCAAATTTTCACACTCGTGAATATTTGATNAGCCTTCGTCTCTATGTTTTCTTTATTTCATACTGCATTGTTTGTTGCCATGCCATTCACATTGACAACAACTGACAAGATTCCAATTACACGGTACACATAAGGTTAACCTGCAACTATACCTATATTTGTAGATAAGTATGTACTTATAAATTTACAGATTTTATAATAGTAAACATAAGTTATTATGAATGTAATTAAGTATAAATATTGGTGAAAAGTTTTATATCCTATAGAAAAGGTGGAATGTTGAAAACATATAAAAGACGAAATCGTTTGATTATATAAAGGTAGCAAATATAATTCAGTTGTTGTGCACGCATAAATATAACTACAGTCTCGGCACAAATTTATGATGTGAGTACATGTACATATTCCATTTCTAACTTTGAGACAACATCTAGTTATATATTGACTTTCGTAACAAAAGAATATATATTTAGAAAAATTAACAAAATTACAAAGATAAAACTTAGGTCCACGAACATATATGAGAGTAATTCTGAATCGTTGATGAAAGAAAGTTTGATGTGCTAGAAACAATTAACTCATGCATGCACTTCATATATTATTTGTGCTTGACTCAAGGCTTTTTAAAAGTCTCTGCACATGCTCGTTCCAGTAAAATTATCTCACCATTTGTCCCTATGTTTCATAGACAATAATTTGGTAGTGTATATAGCTAGATATGTTCTCTAGGTTATTACATGATTAATTTGTAGTTTTAAACTTTCTTTAGTGTAATATGTCATCATAATTAGAAAAACTGTTATGGATGTCGATAGATTTATATATATTTTCACTAAAAGATGTATAGTTAAAACTTAAAACATAGATATATCATATCCATCTATCTATGTATGCAAGCGTGCGCGTATGTAAAGATTGTTGTAAGGAGGCCACCACCAAATGGGTGGTATCGATAAGTCATATTTTACTTCAACATTTAGCGAAACGCATGAAGAGCTAAAAGATTGGTCCTATCGTGATCTCCCATTTCTAGACAAACTTTTTATCTTTACTTTTTTTATCTACTTTTTTTTTTTTTCTTTTACCTCCGAAGCTTTACGCATATTTCTTTCCACCATGTATCTTCCATTTATTTTATAATGATTTTTTCTTCTTCTTTCTTCTGTCCACCAATCGTTACAATCAAGTCACACTTTAAAGTTGTTTGATTTGGCTCTTTGAAAAAATCGTCCACACTCGAAAATCTTCGGGGCAATCAGATGACTCGCAACAAGATATTTCAACTACGTAATACTTAAAGAGTTTTATTTAAGGTTATTTTGTTATGTTTTCTTAATTAATTGAACTACTAAGGAGGAGAAATTAAAAGCAAAGATTATATTAGAAGCAATGATAAAGTTTTCTCTACGTAAAATGACAGATTTTCGTCGTGAACAAAAGGACATCATATCTATGATTTGTAGTGTAGCTTTCACCAGTCAATTTGAAAAATGTTAGGGAAAATATGGGGTCCCGTAGGCTTCCACTACACTCCAACCAAACCAAACCAAAACAGTTTTATCGCAATTATTTTACAATGATGGCATGTGATGTGAAACAGAAAAGTAAGATGTTTTATGAAATTTTGAACCTAAAATAAAATGAGAAGATTTTGCAACGATATGTTTTCTCTAGATTATGGAGTATTGGCTTTATTCTTGACAATGATGCTTCATCAGAAAATTTTAAAAAATGAAAAAAAGTTAGCTGTATATAGATAATAATGTTGGCTTTGAAGTAACATAAAACTTATAAACCATTTTTTATGAAGTAACTTGAATATTCAATCATTTATACAAGAAGACTGTATGTAAGAAACAAAAGGTCCATGGTTATTATTATTATTATTATTTTTTAATTCTTTAATAACTAAGAAGTTTTGCATCTAACCTTGTATATCCCTTAGGCTCGAAGCCAGAGTGAGTTATATGGTCATCACAAGAATTGGTATCATGCGAAAATGGATGAATGAGAAATTGAAAAGATGGACAACTTTTTCACCCCCTTTGATGCTTTATCTTTGTATAAAGCTTTGCATGATTGGTTAGTCTTATAAGAAGTTTTTCAATTAAAGTATATATATATATATATATATATATATATATATACACTAAGATTTAACCCGTGATTTTTTTTTTTTTTTACATATAGTGATGTTAGATTTGTAGGCTTTCTTGTTTATTATGAAAGTTATATAATCTGAATTTCTAATATTTTTAGATTTGTCCCAAGTTATATGTGTAACTTGGTAATTTAATATTGTGCATACACATTTAGAGCTAGCTAGAAGTGTCAAAAGAGATTAACACTATCATCTTACATCGAATTAATGTTAATTCTAACATATTCCACCGTATCATCTGTGAACTCTTAAAGTTTATTTTATCAAGATAATTTTTTTTACCACAATTAAATATATGTTTTGTAGAAAATTTGAATTTTAATATTATAATTTTAATTAAGGTAAAATATATTTTACAACCAATTATTTTATTAAAATATCTTATTTGTCTTTTTAATGATATATCTTGTTTTTTAAATAACTAAAAATTTGTCATTGTTGTTTGTTTTCTCTTATATATTCTTGATTATAATCTCTTAATATTTTTTATTTGTTTATGGTTTCTCTTATTTAGGGAGAGTTTAGTTATGGTTTAATAATTATGAGAGTTTATTGGAACGCTCATGTTTTAGGTTATTATTAGTCCGATTTGTGGACAGTTCGAGGTTAGGACAATTATTTGTGAATATGTAGGATTTTCACCCACATGATGTTGTTACTTCTTTTTACCAAGACTGAAAACGAGCTGAAGTTTCATCACTCTTTTAAAAATTGAAGTTTTTACCATGAGGAGCTATTGACATGATTTGTCCGTCCTTTGATACGTTTTCCACGACATATGTGTTATGTTTTATGATTGCAAAGTTGGAATGGACAGCAAGATGTGTATCATACGAACTAACTATTATGGATCATCAAAGTCCGTTATTGAAGTGAACCCGTGAAGTCCAAGCCAAAAAATATTCTAGAAGTCCTAGTGTGGTAAGGATTAAGAGATTTAAAATTTTTACTTATTGATGTTTATCAATTTTCTATTCTAATTAGGTTAAATATAAGTTAGCCTATATTGTATCAATTCTCTTGAGATAAATAACACACAATTAAGAGTTTTGCCCAAATCATGTTCGCTTAATTCTACATATATAATTTATATTAGCACTTGGATTTAGTCTTTTAGTGTTTTTTTTGTGAAACATTTCATATTGTTTAATGTTCCTTAGATGGTTATTTCATATTGATTCTTAGTTACATGTGTTTTCTTTGAAAAAAATATTTTCTTTGTTCTAGATAAAATTGAAGATTTTTTGGCATCTTCTCAAAATTACATCAAAGACCATTCCAAAGGTGAACCAAATTCCTCATAATGTGACATAACTAAACTAAGTAGGAAGATGTGGAGATACCAAATGCATTTCAATGCACTAAATGCATATGAAGGAAATTAAATAGTGGATTATAGTGGAAATTAAATGGGTCATTTGTATTTTTAGTACGTTTTAGAAACAAAATTAAAGAAGTAGTATGTTTACTATTTGAAATTATAGAAATAGCTGTAGGACCCATGTGAGAGATAGAGTTTGTGAGAGAGGGAGAAAATGTGAGAGGGTGAGAGAGAAATAGGGTATAAATATGGTGTATGAGAGAGAAATGGAGTATAAATATGGTGTATGAGAGAGAAGTAGGGTATAGATTTGGTGTATGAGAGAGGAAGTGGGGTATGGTATATTATTTTTTTATTTTACCATATCTCTTCTCTTCTATCATTAAAATATTTGTTAATAATTATATTTTTCTAAAACTTTTTAGAAATAAAATATTTTTATGATTTTTTCTTTATAATTTGATATGCATTTTGTTTTATTATTTTAAAATATATATTATATCACAACTGATGTATATGATTGTGATGTAAAATTTTGGTTTTTAATCCGTACACTGCATGCCTTTTAATCCGTACATTGGATAGTTTTGATTTATACATGTTTATGGCTGGATGGTTTTCAGCACTAACTTGATTTCAAACCAAAGTTATCTACAACATTTATTACATATCAATTCCAACAAAAAATTTGTATAATTAAAAGCATCCAGCAATGAACGTGTATAGATCAAAACCATCCAGTGTACGGATTAAAAACCATCCAGCAAAAAATGTGTGAAGAACAATCATATGCATCAGTTGTGATATAAAATATATTTAAATCATAAACAAAATGTATATCAAATTATAAAGATCTGAACAAAAAATAGAAAAAAATATTATATTATCAAGTATTTAAGTAACTAAATATGAGGAAGTATAATAAAAAAAAATTATTATTATATTATTTTTTCCTTTATCTCTCGCACTCACGTTTACTCCCTCTCTCACATGGGTCTTACACCTATTTCTATAATTTTAAATAGTAAACATACTACTTTTTTAATTTTGTTTCTAAAACGTACTAAAAATACAAATAACCCATTAAATAATGCATATAAAGTCAATTGTAAGAGCGCACAAGGAGCCAAAGATAATGGAGATTATATAAAAATTTGTTGAGCATGTTTATGAAGTTCAAATGGTGGTGACAAACTTGAGACAAGAGTTTTAGACAATCTCAAATAAAAATGATCGAGATATGATAATTGTAATGGACGGATTATTGACCTAATTTCTTTGTCTTTCCAAAAAAAATAATCTAATGGATTTTACTAGGATTTAACCGGCGGTACACCGCAGGACAATATTTTTAATTTTAAAATTTTAAAATTTATATTATTATTTTATTATTGTTTTATTAATTTTAAAAATATAAAATTTTACAGGTATTTGATATAAGTATTCAAAGTATAGGATTTTTGTAGTGTTTTCAAGGTTTTAACCTGTGTGGTATATGTAGAGTCTAGTAATACATTTATCTGCTTGTACACATCTAAAATTGTTTTAAAAAAAAACAATTCCACTTAACTCCCTATATAGGATTAATGCCAACCCGTCTCACCAAAATCAAATTAAATTTTTGCGTAAAAAAAAATAATCAAAATAAGTTTTTTTATCAAATTTAATTATGTTAATTGTTTTACCAAATTAGCATACTTATATAGTTTATAATTTTTCCATGTCAATATATATAGTTTATGATAATTAATAGAATTTTAATTTTTTTGGTAATTCCTCAAAAAATAAAAAATATACCAAATTATATGGGGGTTTTCAACATATTTAATGTGACATTTTATAATTAGATTTTCGGTTTAGGAAATTTATTAATGTTAATATAATTATGGATATTGTAAACTTTTGTTATGGAAAATTTGTTGTATATTATTTAAATTTGAGAGATTCTAGCATCCATAAAAATAGTTTTGGAGATTTAATGGGTTAAAACTTTAATGGGTAGAGTTGTTTTTGGAAAAATCGGAATGTATAGATGTTGTTAAGATTTTATGGCAATAAATGTAACAAATGTTGGTCAATTTAAGAAAGTTTAGTATTTGAGTTTCTCTGCAATGTTATTTATGGAATTGTTTTAGGGGTTAATGTTGTAAAAAAAAATTAAATAATTAAAATTTAAAGGGCATAAACCAAAATATACTTCAAAAATGTTAATATAGATTATTACTATTATTTATCATATAGTACACATGCAGCTAATATACTAAATCCGAAATCATAGTGCACAACACATGCAGCTAATATACGTGCATACATTATGAGAAAACAAATGCCCATAAAATTAAATGGAGCTTTTACATGGCTCTCTCTCGTCACCAAATCATATGGAAAAAAATTAAACTTCACTACTCTTTACACAGATGACGTTAAAGGGAACGAATACCAATTTTTATCTCAGACTAAACAAACTTGATTGAAAACTTCTTTCCCTCTCTTGTAAACTTGAAGCTTTTGTGTAAAGCTTAATTAGTTATACAGAACACTTGAAAATAAACCCTTTTTGCTTAATTCAAGTGCTCGGTTTAGTGGGCGTAACCGCTGGTAAGAAGCATGCGTATAACTGAAGAATTACACCTTCCAAATCCTTAGGGAAAAGGATGACACCGTCGATGACTCGCTCGCACACCAGACATATCTGTAGTTCGTAGTTAATTAATATAATTAAGGCACCCATATAATGATATCAAGTTTGCTTCTTGCTAATATGATACTTTTAGGATGCATCATCGAATAATTCATATTAATTCGTTAGCATCAAGAAGTCACTAGATAGAAATTAACAGATGAATTTTGGGTTCAATCATTAGTTACTCGAGGTCGGCGACGCCTTCCCCGGCTGCTGCAAAATCATCTCCTCCGCGTTCACATCTTCATAGGTAGCATTCAAAGATGAACTCATCTTATCCTGGATCTCCGGACCGGCTTCCTCATTGTTTTGAAATAACACATGCTGTGATTTAGACCACGGCTTTGAATGTCTGGAAGCCCTGCGCTTTGAATGAGGAGGTCTACGCTGCTGGCTGCAGTACAGACCTTGAACCCTGACAGAAATATTGACTTGATAGCATCAAGAAGTTTAATAGAGAGAGATATACAAATGAGTTTTGGGTTCAATATTTACTCGAGGTTGGCCTCTGCCTTCACATCTCCATCGTTCAGAGTCAAAGTCATCTTATTTTGGATGTCACGACCGGCTTCCTCGAGCAAGCGTATATATTTCTCGTGGGCGGTAACTATCGCCTCCTCGTCTGAGTCACTCAAGAATACCGTGGATGCTATCGGCTCCACCACCATCTTCGCTGCAGGCTGCTTCGGAATCTTCACCTCCACCTCTGCCTGCTTCACATCTCCATGGCTAGCATTCAAAGCTGAACGCCTGAACGCATCATTTCTTGGATCACAGGACGGGCTTCCTCGAGCAAACGAAAAAATTTCTCGTGGGCGATAAGCATCCCCTCATCGTTTTGATATAACACATGCTGTGGTTTGGACCACGGCTTTGAATGTCTGGAAGCCCTCCGCTTTGAATGAGGAGGTCTATGATGCTGGCTGCGGTACCGACCTTGAATCCTGAGAGAAATATTGATTTGATAGCATCAAGAAGTTGATAGAGAGAAATCTATAGATGAGGTTTGGGTTCAATATTACTCGAGGTTGGCAGCCAAATCCTGTGGTTTTGACCCCTCGGCTGCTGTCTGCTGAAAAATTATCGCCTCTGCCTTCACATCTCCGCTGCTAGCGTTCAAAGTCGAAGTCATCTTACCCTGGATCTAAGGAAGAAAAAATTAGTCACATAACACAAATACATACAACTTAGGAGACAAACAAACCTGAAAAGCTGATAAAAACAACATCACTCAAACTTGAGATTTACATTTCTTACATGAAACAATGGGAGAAACTAGATGACATAAACAGGTTTTGAAACAGCACCACATTAGAACATCAGAGAATGTAGGGATAAAAATCAACAGAGAGAAAATGGAGAATGAAGAGAAGGGCATCCTAATATTCTTGAAGAAGAGAAGTCTAAAAGGACCAAGTTATCTCACAAAATGCAGACAACGCGTTATTAAATCACAGTATAGAGAGAAACACAAGAATAACTCGGGATAAACATCTAAAGAGACCAAGCTTTCTAACTTAAACCAGTCACAGAACATAAATATTAAAACCTAGGAGGAAACAAACAAACAAGCCTCAAAAATCAAGAGATAATACATTTCAATAATCATTTGTGACTCAATGTGTATGACATTAAGATTAAGTCAATATCCTTTATGATTGTACATGAAACAATGATTGGGAGGTTATATAATATATACAGGTTATTACAAGGTTTGATAGGAAAGAGATATAAGAAACGAGAAAGCAGAGAAAACAAAACCCACATAACTCAGTGACTGACTCAATGATGTTTACAGAGAAAATGTCATACAGAGAAATCTCCATAGTAAACACTGACGAACACAGAATCACGAGAAATTACGCAAAATCAGGATTCTGTAATACAGAAAAAGCGAACGCGAGAGAGAGTATCGTACAAACCGGCGAGAAATCCGGCAAGAGCAAGAAAAGGAGTGGAAAAATGATATATTCCATTCCCTTATTAGAACGTATCACAATGTTAGCTTGCTTTGGTACAAGAAACTGTGAACTTTTATAGTTTTAAAGTACACAATACAGAAAACAGTAGAAAACAAAGAATTAACATAACATTTACGAAGAATTCGAATCCAGTTTACAGCTAATTACACACCCCATTTATTTTTTCTCCTCTCTTCTTCTCCTCTTTACATTATCTCTGCCAAGTCACAAGGTATGACGAAGTCATTAGTAGTAGTACACCATAAACTGTACCAAAAGAACTCATCAATGCTTGCCAGCTTTGGCTCAAGAAATTGTTAACACACATTCACTAAGATTGGATTCTAAATAGCTGACCCTGCAGCACGAAGATTCAAATGTAATTCGGTTTCTGAATCTCTCTATCTAAGCCCTAGTGAAACCAACACACAGAATGTTCATTATCCCTGTACTATCACTAAAACAACAAAGGCTATATAATAAGTGACAACGTCGTCAATGACATTTTCATCTAACACCGGTGAAAACTTCTCCTAACAAGCGGTATTACAATGATTCTCAATCTACTGTAATTCAATCAAATGAGAGAGATAAGGTATGGATGATCATACCAGTGGCATGAGTAAGCATAAACTCAAACGCGGATCAAACCACCAATCTGAGCATCCTCGGGGTGGAAAACATCGCTAATAGATACAGTAGAGCAGAAACTAACAACTTTATGAAACTTATTAACAGGAGAAGGCAAACGAGGCACTCTTCTCCAACTACACTTGCCATTCTCACCACCAATCTCACAAACACAAGCTGGAAACTTCTTATGACAATCATCATTAAACACATAAACAAGATTCCCAGAGCCAACACATTTCAAACTCCTAAACTTGTTACTATCCTCTTCCTCATCATCCTCATTATCAACTAATCCAAACAACAAATCCTCAGGCATAACCGCGATTTCGCTAAACTCCATAGAACCTTCTTCGATTCTCCATAGATTAAACGAGAAACCACACATCCCACCGAGAACAAGCATACCGTTACACGAATTCAAGAACGCAAACGAGAGTCCAGGTGGTTTAAGCGTTTGAACATCACTCCAGGTATAAGAATCCAAGCAAAACGACGATATAAAGTAGGAATAGTTATCGAAAACGTAGAACCTTCTCCTAAACAGAGCCGAGGTTAGAGTCTGATGATCCTGACCAGATCTGAAATCAGCAGGGAGTGGTGTACAGAGCTCCCACGAGTCAATAACCGGATCATAGATTTGTACAGCTAATCGTTCCTCGATATCGACTAATCCGCCGATTCGCGATGATCCACCGACGAGGATCAGCTTGGATGAGCCGGAACGAGCCGTGAAGACGCTTAACAGAGGGTTGATTCGAGGAAACCGAACAGGGGAAGTGAATCGCCAATTAGGTTTGAGGATCGGTGAGAAGGAGAAACGAGGAGCGGTGGTGAAGAGGAAGCGATCAGATCCGACGAGGTGATCGGAGGAAGAGGAGGAGGAAGGGAGACGGAGCCAGGAGTTGGAGAGAGGATCGAAAGCGAAGGATTGGTTGTGGAAAGAGCAAGTGTTGTGGATACCGAAGAGGAAGAGCCATGGTGATGATGAAGATGGAGGAGGAGGAAGAGAGGTTATGATTGAACGCCATAGCTTGGAGACGAGAGTGAAACGGACTAAGGAAGGGATTGGGAGATGGGAGAGGATTGATTCGGTTACGTCGGTGTTTAGTGTGTTGAAGGATGACGATGATTCGAATTCTGGATTGATGTCTGACATTTTTTTGAGTTCTCCTCTTTGTTGATTTCGTTGTTTTGGAGAAGACGAAGAAGAAGAAGAAGATGCAACGATGGAGAGAACGTGTGACCAAGAATTTCGGAGATGGAAAAGTGTACGGTTTTTACTTTTTATGAATTATTGCAAAAAATAGATAGCAAAGGTTTTTTTTCTTTCCAAAAATATTTTGTATTTTAGCCAGTAAAAGGCTTTTTCAAATGAATCTATAGTTAATTCCACTTATGATTATTAATTATTAATTATTTATTATTTATTAATTAATAATTAATAATTATAGGACTATTTTTTTATTGCAATTTCAATATATCCAATTTTATACTATTTATATTAATAAAAGAAAATAAATAAAAGGTTACCGGTAAATTGTAGCTGAGATTTTTGATGCAGGTTTGTTGGTTGTAGCCTTGTAGGTGTAGATTTTTTTTTTTTTAAAACATGATAAAATATTTAGATTTGTGCCAATTTAAGTTTTGTAAACTTGATTCATTTCACATCATTTATAAAAAACAATCTACTGATAGTTTTTTTTTTAAATCTTTTATTTATTTCTTATTTGATGCAAATTCAGGATTTAAAAAACTTGGTGAATCTATAGATTCTACCTAAATTCTACAGCAAAAAGAATATGGCTGTAGGATTTTCACCTGCTACAACTACAACAATCCATTCTTTTGGGTTGCATTTTAAAAACTTAAACGGCAACATGATAGATAAAACCGTAAAATTTTATGACTCTCGAAAACATGATTCGTAAAAATTTATGGCTTTAGAAAAAAATCAGAACGGTAGAAAAATAACATAAGGTCCAACCAATCACACCTAAAAAACAAATTTTAGTTATGTAAACTTTAGAAGTTGACAATATTTCAAATGCACCTTGAATGAATCATATACAAGTTTTTGCATTTTTTGCGATATGATTTTAACTTGCAAAGGTTTAAACACAAGTATTTAAACAAGATGGTTTAGAGTTGGTTGAGGATTTTTATCCTCGTGGTGGTTGAAAGAGAGGCAAATTATTCATTTTGGAGGTTTATACTTTATGATCTCACAAACTTGTATTATATTCCAAAAAGTGTTAACATTATATCCATAATTTATGCCGTATTTTATGCAAATTCTTTTAGTAGCTTTCATTTAGATCAGCATCAGCACATGAATTCAAACGTCTTAAATTTAAAATAATCAAATGAGTTTTTTTCTCGATTTATCATTAATTTATTTTCTAGAAAATTTTAATTCCCGGCCTTGTTTCAGTATTCTGTTAAATCTTTATTTTGAAGTCCAATCCATTTTGATTTTTCCGCCAATACCATAAACCATATGACCTAATAACACAATTTTAAATCAGATTATAATTTTAGACTGAATGTTACATCATCCCACTACCACACTAAAAAAATCTTCAATAACAATAACAATGATATACACCGTTTTACTAGTGGCAATCCAATTCGGTCTATCAGATTAATTTTTAAAGCTAAAAAGAAAGTAATATTTGTAAGTTTCTTCATCATACTCAATTCTATAATAGTACATAAAGAAAATTGAAATCACCGAAGAACAATGGTAAAGGTTAATTACAGTGGCATTGGATTTTTACTTGCAAAATTTATCTAGGGATGAGAATCAATTGGTTGTCCTTGTCGTTGCCTTCATCCACCACACCTAATTTTTCTCTTCATAACTCTAACACCACAACTGCAAAATCCAAATTACGTAGAAGAACTTAGACAAATAAATACACAAATCAGACATAGCAAAAGAATATAAATTTTGTGATCAATCACTGTGATTTAAAATGTAAAAACGGGTTTCTGAAAGAAAAACAGAAGTTATATGTATAGGAAATTCAAAAACATTTCTTAGTTCTTTTTTAAAATTAAAATGAAATTGAATAATGTGGTCTTACATTCAGAATCAGTAGTGATCCAGTTGCCTTTCCTGGATCTGCAGTGGTAGAGTGGCGTAGGACCCAAGGAAACAAGGATTGCTGGTGAAGAAACTATAGAGATCTGATCAGAGGAAGAGTGTGTTGTGCAACTCTCACTACTCTCCCATCTCAAACTTATATTTCCCGATACACTACTCATCCTTTTTGTTGACTCTTCATTATTCACCTCTCTCATCATCTTCAACTTTTTTCGGTTTCTCAACTCCATCATTATCTGAAATATCATATATGTTTAGTTACTAATCCATTTGAGTTATCTAATGGGTTTGAGCCAATGAGAAAAAGAAAAACAGACCTTAGGAGTAAAGAATTTGACAGCTTTGTCGGATTTGGCTGCTGCAGCCCATTTGATGAGCTCCTTCATTCTTAAAAGTGTGGCTTTACCTTTGCTCTGTTCGCTTTTCGCCTTCTCTTTATTGGCTTCGTCTTGTTTCTCCGGTTCCAAGACTTTGATAGCCTTTTTAGGATCAAACCTTGTTGATGTCACTTCTTCTCCTCCTCCTCTTTGTGCTTTCATCTTTGCCATGGTGCGAACTAGCTGTTCCCTCCTAAAGCTACTAACTCTTCTTAAATTCAGTGTGCTATAGAAACAAGCCTTTGCTACATCTTTTCTACACCATAACCAGATTCCTCTGTAACTGTTTCTATGTTTAGACCCTCTTGTAGATGATCTTCTTGTTCTCTGATCTGTGTAATCTTGATCACATTTATCAAAGTATTTTGTCAGAAAACACAATGGTCACTATAATCATTACTAATTAGCCAAAAACTTGTTTATTAAAATTTTAAAATTACAAGAGTAGATAATCTACATAAACTCACCATATATAATATATAAACAAAAATGTCAAATTTTCTAGTAATAATAAGGTAAGATATAAATATGACCTCTAGTACATTGTGAACTAAGGATCAAGAAATATGTTGTTACTTACTTGCTAGAGTTGTGGTTTGATCAGTGCCACTGACTGAACTGGACTCTGATCTCCCCGTTTCCTTTCCTAACTTAAAGAGCCATTGAAAGATCTGGTCAAAACCCACAAAGATTAACTCTTATAGATATGGTCCTTTGTGTTATGGACACATGTGAACGATATGGAACACATGTGACTATGACTAACCTCCATGTTCTGGCCGAAGATGCTTTTTTTGTTTTAATATAGTATAGGGCTTGTGTGATTATTCGCTTCTGTATATTTCTGGTGGGTCAAATGTAGATCTGTCCCAAATGTGTCAAACAGATTCCCCCTTACACATATAATTAGAGACTTTGGATCAGAAGATGAAGACAAGAGATGACTTGGGAAACTAAAGAAGATATAAGTGTTTTAAATAATTTGTTTGACTCAATCTAATTTGGGGTGTATACGGAAACTCATGAACGTGGCATTGCACCAAAGTGGGTTTATATACATACACATGCTTCTGTGGGTTGTGGGTTGTAGCTCTACTTCGTATCAAGGCCTTGTTGCCATTTCCCGCAGCCACACACTTGTAAGTTAAGTCATTTAATTTCATAGGGTCCCTCAAACTGAAATATTTTCGAAATTAGAAATTTCTAGAAGATTTATAGCATGAGTACATGTGTATGTAAGCTCTCTCCGTTTTACTAGTTGTAACTCAAGTCACTTGTTGGGGATAGATTTCAAATAATATAATACTAGCTAAGCGTGGCACGACACATAGACTTTGGATCCGTAAGAAGTCACGCGAGGAGCCATCTCCCGCATTAGAATATCAAGTGTTAGGATCCCTTTACTGGAAGTTACAAGAAAGTAACACTAGTATATAAGTAATATATGAGTCAATCCGGAAAATGCTTGCACGAAAACTCTTGCTTGTAGGCTAGGTTCTAAGAGGGAAATGAGGGACAAAGGCAATTTTGTCATAAGAATTAGTTTTCTTAATTAAGAAAAACAGCAGTAAAAATGTGAGTAATATGAGAAAGTTGATAATCAACATGGGCTATTCACCCAATTTTCCTAGTTCTTCATAAAAACAAGATAATCATGTTTAGGGAGGGTTGACCAATTCTATTCACAAAATGACCGGATGTTGTCTGCTTAATCAAGACTAATTCGTATATAAATATTGTAAAGGGTCTACGAAGAACATGCAAGAGCCACATGGAACATTTTTAGTAAAGAGTTCATTACAATAATTGATAACTTACATAACTATTTTTAATACCTTTAGACATTCATTCCCAATTAAAGCCGAATAAACTTTAAGAGAGAAAATGTTATACGATTCCATATCCTTAATAAGATCGACGGGACAAAATCTTGTGGAGGTTATTGTGTATTTGTGTGTAGCTTTGGTTCTTGTTTGGTACAAGAATTTTGATTGAAAATGAAAGCAAAAACGCACTTACTAAACTTGAGTGTGGGGAGACACCTTTCGGTATCGATTTAAATTCCAATGCCGTTCGTCGAACTCTGCGAGATCGAACGTGTTACGGTTCATGCCCGCATGTCATAACGTGTGACGTGGCCCCATATCAACCCTCTACATGCTTCAAGTACAATTATATGTTATGATTTGGTGGTCCTAAGTCACAATTACGATATCTAACCAATGTCGTGGTTGGTTTTAGACACATGTGTTACACTTGTTCATATAGTTTCTACGTCTATCTACCAAACCAAAAAAAATTGGTTACATTGTTTATAAGAAATCTTCAATGACTGCTTGGCCAAGTGAAGAAAAAAGTCACAACTTTGTAATTTATTTGACTAGTGACAATTTTTTTTTTTGTGTGTGCCAAATTAACCAAACTTGAGAATTCTTTCTTTTTAGACATTTTCTTATTTATGCTATAATTTCCATGTACTTGTCCATTTTAGATAAAGGATTAACCTTAGTTTAAAGAAACCAGCCTCCTAGATAAAAAAAACTTCATAGTTCATAGCAACAACCCAAAAAAAAAAAAAACATTTTTCCATGTGAAACAAAAGACATTGTATAGAAACCATTACTTAGTATACAATGAGCGACTTAAGAAGGCTCAAAATGACATTTACATAAATACCAAACAATCCTAAGGCTCTCGGGTTTTCAGCAAAACCTTTTCCCTTTTGCATCAGCCTGGTTCTGACCCGAGAGATATCATAGCACCTAAAGACAAAACCGGTTTCAGTAATAACAAAGGTTTCTACAACCAAAACCCAATGATTTTATATTTAATTTTACCAAAGCTTATCGCGGATGATTTCCACTTGATCTAGGACGTCCAAATCTTCGTCTTCTTGGAACATGAGTAGAAGCATCACCTCCATCGTTCTGCAAACGCAACTCTTCATCATCGTTGTTATTATGTTCATCTTGTAGACCCAAAAGATTCTCCCCCCAAAGGTATCGTCTATCTGAAGAACGGCGATGATTCCTCCATGCCCTTGACCTGTGAGATCTTGATCCACCGCCACTGCCACTACCACCACCACTAGAACCTCCATTGTCAAGAGAGCCAATCATCTGAAACAGTACCAATGTAGTCCACAGGTCACTCCCACCATTTCCTGCTGCTTCCCTCTCACCTGGGAACCTATCTCCGTTTTCTATAACATAATCTCCTACTACAACAGCACCAGGCATGGCAGAACGTATTGCACTGACTATATCTCCGTACTCCCTCTGGTTCTCAAGCCGCCTCCAAGCTCTCTCTCTTGATGGATCAGTGTCTGAAGGACGAGTTGTTGGGTGTATCCTTCTGGCATGGCGACGCAGATCTTGGTAGTTGCCAGTAAATGAGCAAGATTCTCGGGAGCAACTTCGGTTCTTGAGATCAAGATACGTTCTTACTTCTTCTACAACCTTCCATCCTAAAACAGTACCCCGGCATAGAGGACATTTCAAATTTGAGATATCTTCAGACGGTTCTTCTTCCTCCTCCACTCTTCTTCTCCTCCTCAGAGATTCAGAATCCCCAGCAGAGCCTCGGTGAAAACTGCTTCGACTGGCTGTGCCATGCTCGTATTGGGATTCATTGTTGTATTCCCTTGAAGCCAAGTTCGCCTGGGGAGTAGGGTCGTTTGATGATTCAGAGTGCAGTTTCTTAAACCTGTCGAGGCAATTGGAATGACGGTAACTGGTATCACAGATGTAGGACCTGCAACCTTTGTCATGAGAGCTGCACAGCAGTAGAACAGCATTATGTGGGTGATCCATACAAACAGGACATGAAACCTCATCCAGTTCTTTGTGAAGAGCATGAACATCTGACTCGGTACTTAATTTTCGCTTTACACCAGCCATCTTGTAAGCACTGTGTAAGCTACTCACGCATCGAGAAAGTTAGAAACACTGAATTGAGGTTTAAAAATACTAATGTTTTGTTTAGTCAAATGGGGAAAATTGCAAGACAAATCTCAAATCAAGCAAGTAGCAGCAAAAAAAAGTCAAGAACATATTGAAGACCAAAATTGTATGTAACACCATATATGATTCTCATGTCACATCACCAAAAACAGAAGCTATGAATATCTGACTAGCACAAAAACTAAGACAAGCGGAAGAATCTTTACACATCAAAAAGAAGCAATAAGCTTACCGCAGGAGAGCAGCCTGTTGAAAATTCTACTTTCTTACTATTTGATCGCCTGAACTTGTTTAACTTTACGACAAAGATCACTTGTTAAATTGCTGAGCAAATGCAACCACCAACGAAGTAAACAGTTTCAAACAGAGAAAATCCTTGAGGGACAACACCAAATTCGGCATAAATAACTTAAATCACTACTCGCTAATCCGCAGGGCAACCCAATTGTCCTAAAACCTGCATTAACATTATCGCATACCATTAAACACATGGTTGGATAATAAACAACTTTATACAATAAAAACACTGTCAAGTTAGTAATCATGTAAACTAATTGCATCATCATGGAAAAATAAGAAACTAGAACCCTAACCTTGAGAGACATTGGATTAGCAAGAAAAAAAAAAAACCCAGGCTTCGACTACAATACCCTCAAAACTGAGATTTTAGACAAATCCACATCATCAGAGTTCATTACAAAACCATAGACGAATTGACAGGTTTTGGCTTAAATAAGAAACTTTTCTAACTTTTATAATTCCCAAAGTTCAAAACAACACGAATCCAACTTTAAACATCTGGAATCTAAGAAAAAAATCAGGTTCTCTTATTCCCTAAAAGAGAATTAAATTAACCCTAAAAACCCCCCCAAATCAAAAATACCCAAATCTCATGTCAAAATTCACAAAAAAAAAAAAAAAATCAACGACAATCAAAGGCAGATATATATAACAATCCTCAAAAACATATAAATCAAAATTTCAAACACAAGAATTAATCAATCGATCCATCAAACAAAAACAAGATCAAATAAAAATTGGGTACGAACAAAAAAAAGACGAGGAAAATTACAAATTGGAAATTGTTAGGAGTTGTATGTTCGTCTCCCAAGGTTTCGATTTAGGGTTGATTCGCTCTCTCTCTAATTGAGAGAATTGGGATGGTGAACGATGGTGAGATTTATTAGGGGAAAACTGGGTTAGGCGAAACAAAGGACAATCGATGATTTCTCCACTTATTTATTATTCTTAATATTATTATGGTTATCCCAAAAACATTAGCACTTGCGTATTTATATTTTTATAATATTATTATTTTCCCACATTATTTTAAATCCAAGAAAATTACAAAAAAAAAAAAAACTGTTTTCTTTTTTTCCTTCCAAAAAAAACGTATCTTTGCAAATTTACCCTATGGTTCAAAACAATGCCTGTTTAACCCACAAAATCAAACTTAAAAGTTAAATGAGTTATATGTGTATATATATATGTTTGGTTTTTAAAGTTAGTAACTCAACTGATCGCGATATGTGTCAATTTTATCATATATTCATAAGAAAATTCAAAATTTAAACAATTTTAAAATATAAAATGATAAATTTAATATGTATATGAAGAAATAATGCTAATTCTACAAGAAAAAGGATGATTATATAAATTATACAATTAATAAATATAATACTATAATAATTAAATAAATTATAAATCAATTATTAATCCTAAAAGAAAACGGATTGTAAATACTCACCGCTATATAAACAAAGAAATAGTCTCATAAAAAATAATTTCTTCAAATATACCACCATTAATTTAACTTTGTTCTACTGTTAAAACTTTTTCTTTTAATTTTTGTAAAAATTAAAATTAATTTTATGAGGTTATCTCAATTTTATGAGGATGTTTCATATTATAAAATAAAACTATACGACAATTCTATATACTATCTCATATTTTCTATTTTTTTTGTCAAATTTAATTATAAGGCCAAACTTTTCTAAAACAAATCATATGTTTATGTAACTTAGAACATATGTTTATATGCATATATTCTTCTTTTAGTTTATTGGGATTATTAAATTTACCTCTAATTCATTTTTTCCTTCTAATTTTCAGGATACCTTAAATTTTTTGAGAAAAAAGTAATGAACTTATATGAATTTTTTATTAATCTATACTAATAAAAAGTAGGAGCTATAAGCTCCTAAGGCCGTCCACATAGGATTTTAAACAACCAATAGAAATTTAACATATCACTTATTAACATTTTATACAATTTCCAGAATTTTCTATATTAATAATTATTTTAAACAACCTATCATTATTTGACATGTCATTCATTAATATTTTTTAAATTTACAAAATTTTTTAGAAAAAGGAAAATTTTAAATTTATGGAAATCAAAGAACTAAACACAATATCCCACATCGGTTAGAATTTTTTTAGACAATGGTTAAGAACCAGTATAAATAAGGTTAATATGCTTCCAACAACGAATGAGCAGGAAATCTTGATTTATCAGGCTTTCAAGTTTAAAAGTTTTATTTGGTTTGATCTGGTTTTTTATTTGATCAAATTAAAACTTTAAACAGTTTCAAAAAAATATTATAATATTTAAAAGTTCTTAGCTTTTAAAAAGTTTTTAAATATTATAAGTTTTAAATTTTAAAAGTTTAAAATATTATAAATATTGAAAATTTTTAAAAGGTTCAAATTTTATATTTCAAAACCTTTTAAAAGTTTAAAAAATATTATAAATATTGATGCAAAACATAAATTATCTTATTTATCTACATTTGTGCTTTTTATTTCTTATGAGCGGTAAAACATATTTTTGTGTATGATTTTATAGATGAGTTGATATTCTTTCATTAATTTTTTATTTTTGGGTCTGAGGAAGAAGGATTGACATTGCAAGACCTTAATTTGATGTTTGAGTCACATGTTTTATTAGCTATACATAGGCATGACCAGGGTTATGGTTGTCACGGTTAAGGTTTATTAACCATTGGTTATGGTTAGAAATTTTTGTAACCTGAACGAGAACCGTTTAATAAACGGTTACGTTTAAATACGGTTAGGGTTCAAGCGGTTACGGTTATTTGATAATATGATACGGTTAATATTATTTGATGATATAATATAATTGATATTATTTATTTATAATTAATATGTTCTTATAGTGTACTCATATTTCTATATATCATATGATTCATATTAAATAAATAATTATTAGTATATTTATTATGTTTATAAAAATTATAAACCAAGTAAGGATTTTGGTTTGAGAAGTTTCTAAACGCGTGGATCTAAAACCAAATAAGTATATGGATAAAATTGTCAATAATTGGATGCATGTGTTGACTATGCTAGTAATCATTAATTTCACAAATTTTATGAGAAAAGAAATGATTTTGTTCTTGGAGTTTGATGGGTTAAGGAGTTGTGTGGTAGTCTAAAAAAAGGTTTTTCAGTGGAAGAATATGAAGAAGTTGACGAGGAGGAAGAAGAAAAAGAGTATAACGAAGAACCAAACGGTAAAAGTTATGATGACAATTAACACAAAATTTGACAATGAAAATGACAAAAAAGAATATGAAGAATAAAAAAACATGAATAAAAAACACGACAACATAGGTGGTAGCGATCAATTAAATATGAAAACGAGTTAAATTCATGATTATAAAATTGTTTCGTTTTTCTGGATGTCAAAGAAAATGGTTTAGGATATTTGAGGTCATCAGTTTGATTTGCCTCGCCTGGACGTCAAGTTAAATTTATGATTTTTTTTTATCAGATTTGATTTTATAACACAACTGATTTTTATATTTTTAAAAATTGTGTATCTGAAATTTAACTTTTTTCCTTAGTACTAATTTTAATTTTTTTTATGAGATAATATTTTATTACCGTAATCAATCATATATAATTTTTATCAAAATATATCAAATATACCTACGCTTAGCGTGGGTTCAAAACCTAGTTTATGATAATGTTAGTATAGTTTTATTAAAAATTAGTTGGACAAGTTGTAAAATTCTTACGTATGAGATAGCAGTTTATGGAACAAATATATTTAAGATAATTTTAGTTTTTCAAGTATGAGATAGTATTAGTTTTTTTTTCCTGTGGGAGTTGTGTTTTATTAATTATTAATACTAAGTAAGATATAAATTTGATATAATACACATATTTTAAGATATGAAAATTATGAGTCTTATCCACTGAGATTGAATGCATATAATTAAAATCTAATTGTATTATAATGTAATATAAATTTAAATTTTATTGCAAGATGGAGTGTTAATTCTAAATCATAATTCTTTTTTAAAAGAAACTAAATTAAATATAAAATTATATTTAGAATACTACTCAAAATTTAACGTAGTTCTCTTTTTCCTAATTCTAGTGTATAATATAAGTTGTACAGATCCCTTTTATAATAAAATGGAAGTACACAACATTGTTTTGTAGACTATATAATTTTAATAAGTTTGTTACAAATAGATTATACATTAATGATAGATTAATTGGTTACAAATAGGTTATACCGAAAATCTTAAAGAGAATATTCTAAAGAATCATATCATCTAACTTACCATATTAATTTCCTTTATTAAATTATTCATCAAATAAAATCTTTTGATATCTAACTTAACATATTAATTTGTTAATTATCATTATACTTCACCTCTCATTTTTATATATGAGCCTATTTTGTGAACCAAATAAATTATCATATTATTTATTATAATTAAAAAATATTTTTATTTCTGGATATACCATAAGTTGAATTTTTAAAAACAAATATAAATTGTTCAATCTATACAATATTCAAGCTTTAGTAATATTATTCTTTAGAAATAATATCTATTAAATTAAAAAAATTACTGAGTAACGGGTCAAAATTTGAATATTTAAATTCAAATTTACAAAATTATGTCTTATAATGACATTCAAGTCATGATGTAGAATATACATTGTTGAAATAACTTCACATATATAATCTAATACAATATATTAAAATTTTATTTTAAAATCGAAAATAAACAAAATTTTGTATAAAATAAAATTTAAGCAGTGTTATAGCACGGGTACTTATCTAGAATCCTTAACAATATAAAACTTACAAAATATTTATATTTTTTCAAGCCATCATATTTAGCATATGATTTTACTGCATAATTTTTTATCCAAAAAAACTTTTAAAAAAAATCACATAAATTATATTTTATATAAAAATTACAATATAAATAAAATGAATTCCAACCCGTGCTCTAACATGGGTTTTAATCTAGTATGTATAATATAAGCAGAGCAATTAACAAAATACGCTAAAGCATGTCCGGAGGGGACCACTACGGCTCCTCTCTTCTCAAGAATCCATACATCCCTTATCATTGTATGGACAGCTATCTCTCGAGCGCAGGTTTAGGTTCGGCCTCAATGGGAAAATAAAATGGAGCACCTAACAACGTATCTTCACAGACCAAGAACTACGAGATCACCCCTTTCATTCTGGGGTGACGGAGGGATCGTACCGTTCGAGCCTTTTTTCATACTTTTCCCGGGGGTCTGGAGAAAGCTGCAATCAATAGGATTTTCCTAATCCTCCCTTTCCGAAAGGAAGAACGTGAAACTCTTTTTCCTTTCCGCAGGGACCAGGAGATTGGATCTAGCCGTAAGAAGAATGCTTGGCTGATAAATAACTCACTTCTTGGTCTTCATTATTTGTGGCATATGAGGACTTTTAAATGTCCGTATAACGGATATAGCACATAATTTTTATTAACCTGCAGAATGGCCCGGCGCCCGGGTGATATCATGGACTGGATGCTTCACAATGCATTCAAGCTGTAGAGGCAGCAGATTCGTCGAGCGTCATATGCATACTGGTAACATTGGTGTGGGAGAGAAAGGTACTGAACGGGAGGCTTAGTGACATTATGTTTTCAAAAATTAAAACCGCCCAATACACATCTTTTGCCACTATCTCCCTATACTCTCGTAAGAGACTTAATTTTCATTTGGATTTGCTGAGATCTACATGAGTATCAGGAGCGTCTTATGATTATGTGCCATGTACATGACTGTTGATAACACTCATGTTGTCAAATGTGTATTTTCAACTGTCACAGTCTTGAAGTCTCAAATTAAACACTTCGGGTTTGTGTTTTTCATCGATAATGATGTTTGTTTGTTTGAATGATTTTTTTTATTGTAGATCTTATTCTTACTCGAAACCTATGAGTGCAAGTTCGATACACGTCCTTTAGCATCAAAAACATCGGTATGTCCTTCATACATATATACATGTCATATTATAGATAAGGCTCTAATAACAATGTTTACAATAATAATATTCAAACACATCTTCTAAGAAGAATCATCAGTCTCATAATGAAGAATGTAGGAAAACTCTTCATCGAAACCAAGAATGTTAGGAATCATTAGTCCCATGATGAAGGAAAGGTTTATAACGAAGCATACATATATATATTTTTTGTGTGACTCACTTTTCTCATGTGATGAGTTATTCCAACAAAACTTCAAAACTATTGACGTTGTTTTTTATCATATAATTTTACACTGTTACAAATTTAAGAATCCCACATTTTTGGCTTTGTATTTTTTTATTGAGAATGAAGTTCAAATACTCATTTTGGATGCAGTTTGCACCAAAAAATGTATTAATTTTGCTTTAAAATTCTATTTGTTTTGCTTATTTATTGCACATAATTCCCTAGGATATAATTTAGTATATAATCATTTCACACTGTGTAAATAACAGATAAAGAGTATTTGTTAGCTCACAAGATGCTAGCACAACAACAACTAAAATAAAACTTAAAGAAACATGAGTTTTAACTCAGTATTTAGTATTTTTAACTCAAGTATTTTAAAGTTAATTACTATCAGTTTCACTCATTATTAGTATGCTAAAATAAAAATATATTGATTTAATTAGTAAGTTCAATAAATTTATGTAATATTGTTTATTACTATTGTATTAGGTTTCGCTTTGCTAAATGGCTTGTAATTTCCCTTTTATTAGATTAACAATGGTAATAATACTTAAATCTTAATACTAGGCAACCTTAAAGCAATGTAATAATGGAAGCAAAGGGACTGGATTGTATGAGAACAACATACTGCTTGATTAAGGTATCCTTTTGATCACATACAACTTAACTAATGTCAGAAGGGATATTTATAGAATTAGGTATTTTGTGAGTTAAAACTTTGAGATAAAGCATTTTTACTTGTAGTTGTGTGATTAGGCATTTTTAGAGAAGGAAATTGACTTTTTGCCCTCTGTCTTTTCTCCCAACCATCTCTCCTTCGCCGATCAAAACGAGAGGAAGAAAAAAATAAAACCAGTGCTTCCTTTTACCACAACCATAGCTTCTTCTCACCACTGTGCTCTATCGATCAACACCATCTTCGTCACTAACAACACCAATTCCTTTGCCTCTAAAACAAAAAATCGCTTCGCCAACACCATCTCAGATCCAAAGATTTCAATAGATTCAATCTGTTTTGTTTTAGATGAAGAAAACTAAACCCTAAGGAGATAATATTTTGTGAACCCAAGAGTTCTAATTATAAAGATTAACAATCAAAATTTCCAATCTCATCTAAAAATTTACACTATAAATTTGGGCAGCTGAATCATCACCACCATATTGTTGTTCATCTGATCTCATCACTAATTAAACCATAAGTGGACTAATACACAGTGAACCATATTCACAAACCATCGTTGGTTTGTATTTTTTCCACCACCAACACCATCTCAGAGAGATTTAAGAATCAGAAGAAAATAAAACATGCTCACGGCCAGGAGAGAGAGAGAGAAAGAGAGATCACAACGAACAGAGAATTGAGCGTTTATTGAAGATGGGCAATTTGGTAATTTTGTTAAATAAAAATACTTATTTCTGCAAGTATGGACAATAGCTCCTAAATCCATAAAATTCTGAAAAAATGCCCAATTCTATAATTAATCCAATGTCAGAAATTTGTGAAAGAATCATTACATGAACCCATGCTTGAACCATCGTCATCTTTGTTTTCAAGTAGATGTGTTCTAGCGGAATCATTCTCAGTTAGATGTTCCTCTTCTTCAAAACAGCACTCTAACCTGTTGTAGAATCGTATAGCTACCAGCATGAAGCAAATCACCACACCTGCATTTGCAGTTTATTTTTTTTTATTTTTTTTTTGTCAAACCACTTGTATTCATTCATTGATCAGAAGATAAACGGTTCATACAAGCATAGTGTAGAGTACATAAAGAGAGAGCATTCCCTAATGCCAAAATAACATAGAAACATAAATAGATAAAATTGATCAGCAATAATTTCTTGAGAGCTTTGAGCCAAAATCTTGGGAGAGTTTCGGTACATGAGAGATCAAGAATTGTTGATCCTTCTTCCATGAACAAGTCAATGGATGATGAGATAGCCGTTGTCATGAGACGAATTGGCTTTAACAAAGAGGTCAAATCTGTACTTCTCGGCGGCTTGAGAAGATATACACGAAGTAGTAGATTGACAAGGTTTTGAGCAAGGCTGAATGTGGCATGATGCTTGAAGATTAAACAGGAGGGTTCATAGTTCGAAGCCAACATGGATAATAATACCAGGGTTCTCAGGGAGTTAAAGTAACGCCAAAGCAACAATGGTCTTAGTTGGAGTCCATAGAGTTTGTAATCTTGATCACACCATTGGCTAAAGTTTGGCGTCAACAGATGAAAAAATGTAGCTTACCTAGTTTTACATGGATTTAGAGATGGAACAACAACTGATTTGTCCCCAAACTTGATAGATTGAACATGATATGGTTCGTTGATCACGGAGTTTGGGTGTAACATCCGCGAACCAGAATTTGCATTTTTGGTCTGAGTGTCGATCGACACCATGGGTGTGTCGATCGACACTAACTGTTCCCGATTTGACTGGCTTGTTTTGATTGTTGATTGGTTCGGTTTGGTTCAATTAGAAATCCCTAAACCGACATATTTAAGGGGTGGGTCGACGAAAAAGGGTTCAGAAAACTTTATTTTTGTCGCCGCTGAAGTGTTTCAGAGAGAAAAAGGAGTCTTGTGAGTGTTCTTGAGTTTTGGAGAGATTGTGGTGGTTTCTGAGAAGATTTGTTGCTAGAATTGCATCAGAAGCTTGCTAGGAGTGTGTGATAGCTGTTTTTGAGTCAGATTCTCCTGCAAAAGAGGTGAGTGCATGACCATGGCTTATCTAAGCTTGAGAATTCTATGTTTCTTTGTGATTTTAAGTTGTTTGATTGATTCCTTCCTTGCTTGTGGTTGTTTTGGTGTTTATACATCCTTATGTGGCTTATGGATGAGTTTGGGATGATTGGAAGGCGTTGGGAAGCGGAGATCTGCAAGAGAGTGTCGAGGAAGACGATGCTCGGCATCAGTGTCGATCGACACCTTCGGTGTGTCGGTCGACACTTGTGCGAGGACGGCTCGGGAATCTTTGGGAGTGTCGATCGACACCATGTGGAGGTGTCGGTCGACACAACTAGGGTTTTCGGGAGGTGTCGAGCAGGTTTCGGTCGACACCAGGTTGACAGTGTCGATCGACACTGGTGTGGTGTCGGTCGACACCAAATTTTGTTGGTCGACGATTGCTTGTTTCCTGGTTTGATTGTTATTGTTGATGATTGCTTGACATTTAGATTCTCAAATGCTTGTGTGTATAGCCCAGTAGATGGGAGGATTGCCTCACTAAGTATTTATGATAATACTTAATCATCTCAATTGTTGTTTGTGGTGTGCAGGTAAAGGCAAAGTGTGATCGTGGAATCAAGGCGATGAGGAGGAGGATGTTCTAGAGGCTTGATTGATTGTGGTGTAGCTATTGTTAGGTTGCTAGTATTGAGTTGATAGAACATTGTAGGATGTTGGAACTTGCTTATTTCATTGTTAGTTTTGGATTATTGCAATGTTGGTTATTGGATTGTTAATGTTGGAATTCTTATTGGTTAATGGATTTGTTTTGTTATCCACCGTTGTTGATTGTGCTAGGATGTTAGTGGATATGGGACCACTAGTGAATTATTATAAAAAATAAAAATAAAACGGGAAGGGTTGTTTCAATGGGGATATGAGATTGAAGAAGTGTCGGTAACCATCGTTCCTTGGAACCAGGGGCATAATGCCTTTCTTCCTCAAACCCTTGGTGTGGCTAGAAGCTAGTAGCGAGATTCCCAAAAGCCTTGAGCTGAGATGTGCAAAATTCGTCGAGGAATTGCTTTTACCCAGGTTTTTCCATTGATAATCCAAGACCCAAACCATGGATGTCGATAAAAGTTGAGAAAGGTATCTCATGCCTTTACAAACATAATATTAAGCATTTTTGATAATGGGTTTAGGAAAAGTTCAGAAATTTTGGACCTAGGTTTAATGGGCTGACGCTTGGACAATTTTAATGGGCCGATGACAAATTTTGGGTCCATCAAGAGAAACCCTAGGGTTTCTTTCGTTGACCAAAACCTGGTTAGAGCGCAGCGGCGGCTGGTCGGAGAGATCGATAGGATTTGCGATGAGTGGTGTGTCTCCGGATGCAGCGGGTTTGCCAAGCTCCAACGGTGTTGTTTGGTTGAAGCAAATATCCAGCTTGAAAGGAAAACCTTGACCCTGAAGTTGCCGTGCGCCCTCGGCGTCTCTTCTCGGCAAGGCACAACTGAAGGTCCATGAGGGATCTCTCCTGCCTACAACGAAACCGGGAAGAAAGAGTTCTCAGGGGAGCATGGAGATCTGCATCGAGGTTTGTATGCAACCGTGGATTTTCGATCTGCTGCCATGGAATCTGGATACATATGAAGGATGATGAGGTTTGCCGGAAACCATCTCCACCCAGTGAATGCTAAACGATCCAGTTTTTGGGTTTTCAAGAGGGTTATATAGACTTGATAAAAGCTTAAAAAAGTGGAGAAAAAAGACATGCAAAGAAAATTATATAAGAAAGAACAAGAGCAGGTGTGAGAAGGTTGGAGGATCTCCCGACGCCAGCGAGCTAAAACACCGCCGGCACCAGAAAAGGAATATGGTGGAAGTGCCACAAAAGCACAAAGTTTAAAGAACTATAAATGTATTCTTATTTTTACATAACATAATATTATTTAATATTTATTTAAAAGATTTTAACCAATTAGACAAAAAAACTTCAAAATACCAATGGTTATAATATAGGAAATAAACATAAATTATGTATAGGTATTTGAAAATATCTTATAAATTCAAAAAGGCTAAAAATTTTTACAATTTGGAATAGAGGAGAGTATATGTATAAGTATTATGACATTCGATCCGGAACTGCATTTTATTCTCTATTAAATTATGATGACGTATATTAGTGTTTTCGAAAAAAATTTATATATATTTGTAGGTTTTTGTTACAAGGATTTTGATTTTATATATTTTCTTTCAATGTTAAAATTTTAAAATCAACCTTCAAATTTTATTTTATTTTGTCAACCGGCTTTAAGTACTAATTACGAAATATGTATTTGGACGAGGTTTTTGGGCTTTTGGCTAAATAAATTTGCATAGTCTTATTTACGAAACGACGTCGTACAATTCGCGCCTCTTTGAGAGAGAGAGAGAGATGAGTAGTTTGCTTCTGAAGACGTTAACGAAGAAGGAAGAGATCGATCGGATCATCAGAGACACCATTGATGAGGTTCTTGTCCTACGATTCGGTCGCTGCACCGACACCGTTTGTCTCCAGCATGATGATATTGTAATTGAAACTCGCTCTTCTCTCTGAATCAAAATATTAAATGCTCTCTAATTTCGACTAATTTTTTTAATTTTTTTTTCTCTTTCAGCTTGCGAAATCAGTGACAGATGTTTCGAAATTTGCTAAAGTAGCTTTGGTTGATGTTGATTCAGAGGATGTTCAAGTGTACGTCAAGTACTTTGACATCACTTGGTTCCCTTCGACGGTCTTCTTCTTCAATGCTCATCACTTGAAATTGGATTCTGGGTAATTTTAGAAGCTGATTAATCCCGGTTTAGGTTTGGTTTTGATGGTTTAGAGTTAATTTTGGTTTCGGTTTATATATTGCAGAACTGCGGATCATACGAAATGGGTTGGTGCGTTTCACATAAAACAAGACTTTATTGATGTTGTTGAGGTAACCAGAACCAATTCAATTTCATCTAATTCGTAAAAAAAAGTTTATAGAATTGTTACTAATTCAAATCCTCTGTTTGTGTATAGGCAATATACAGAGGAGCAATGAAGGGGAAGATGATTGTTCAATGTCCTGTACCGCCAGAGAGAATACCAAAGTATCAACTCTTGTACAAGGATGTGTAAAAGAAGAAACTACATTACAATGCAAAATCTGTTTCTTTCTTCTCATCCTTTTTATGTTGGCAGTAATATTTACATTGAGATTTACATATATGTTTTTTTTTTGTACACAGTTGAAGAATGAGAATAAAATATGCAGGTTTTTTCGATAGAAACCATATGTGAAAGTGTCCATCGTTTCTTGGTTTCTGATGTTTGATGAAGTCAGGGTTTATTTTCTCTTCTTTTGCTTTTTGTGACGAGATCCATTGACATGGTCCGAAGTCGGGATGTTATCTCGGTGAATGGAGGACGGGAGTCCGGGTCTACGGACCAGCATTGTTCCATCAGGTTTCTCCAATCCGGAGAACAGGTTTTTGGTATGGGAGGTCGAAGTGTGTTCTTTACGATCCCGCCTTAGTGTTAAAAAAGTGGAAGTAGATTAGCAAAAGAGTGGTTACTGTTTTGAGGTAAGTGAAACTGAAAGATAGTTTTTTGACTTACCAATGATTGCTCCACAATGCATGTCTGCATAGGGTTCCTCTCCAGTTAGAATCTCCCACAGTGAGATCCCATATGAAAAAACATCGACCTGTTGTTCAGACCGGAAAGATTATGAGTTGTGTATTGTAATGGAAGATAAAAGTCTAATTAGGATAGTGATTCAATTTAGTTTACTTTCTCAGAAACCCGGGTGCTGCTTCCGTTCAAGAGTTCTGGAGCCATCCATGGAAGTGTTCCTCTCACTCCCCCAGATACCAAAGTGTTACGTTTGATTCTAGATAAGCCAAGATCTCCCACCTGCAGAAATCAGGATTTCATGTTGAAGTAATGGATTCTTGTCTTCTTAATGTGAATGCGATTTTCATCAATGATGTCACCTTGCATATAGGCCGTTGTGGATCCCTTAGATTGACTAGTAAGTTTTCGCATTTGAGATCAAAGTGAACAATGTTCTTCGAGTGCAAATACTCCATGCCAAAAGCAGCATCCATCGCAATTATTATCTTTTTCCGAAAATCAAGTAATCTGCATTGGCATTCTTGCTGATTAGGTCTCTGTCAGATTCAGGACGCAAAGGGAATTGCGGCAACAAATTAAGTTACCTGTCCTTTTTGAGAAGAGCATGCCTGAGTGACCCATTCACCATAAACTCTGTAACAGTTGCCAAAGTTCCCCCAGTTCCATCAGGGACTATACCGTAGAATGCAACTACATTTGGGTGATGAAGATTTGAGAGTATCTGTGCTTCCCTCCAGAAATCTTTGGTCTGATGATAAATCAAAACAATGTAAGCGTCATATTTGATGAAGTTATGTACGTCCAGACTCCAGAGTAGGACTTAAAAATGCAGCAATGAGATTCAAAGAAACAAAAGATTTGAAGACTAACCAAGCGTTCTTGTTCAGATGATCTCCCTGCAAAGCAGCTTTTTCTTATTCTCTTTATCGCAACATCCGTTCCCCGCCATGTTCCATGGTAGACAGTTCCATATGTCCCGGATCCCAGTTCTGTTAGGTCTTCAAGATCAGCGTTCTTTATTATCTGAAGGTTTATAATGAGTAATGAGTTAAACAAGAGAATCGGTTTCTGCATGAAGTCTTGTTTAAAGAAGAAGCAACAGAAACGTTGTTTAACACAACGCCTCAGATTAGCATTCCCGATTTTCCAAAGTCATGTGATTACTCAATTTCCTAAGTAGCAAGGCAGAGTACCTGCAAGCCATAAACACTGGCTTCCATTTCAACAAAGAGTGTGTCTTTGAAACTGTTCTCTTTCTCGCCCGTATTTGCTTCAGCCTCCTGTCGACAAGTGACAATCATGAGAAGAAAAAAACGAGCCTCTCTCAACTTATATTATAAGCTTGTAGAGAAGTAAATCACTACCTCAGAAAGGAATACTGTATCATCACTGTTCATCTTTGCGTGGGGAATGCTTTGTGGTGAATCTTCCCTTTCGACAGATAGTATCTTCAGATCATAAGTGTCGCTTACTGGGGCCGGCGCTGGCTGATTCAAATCCATGCTTGGGATTCTCACATGGCCTAACACACCTTCTCCTCCTGTTCTCTGCAGGTCACTTATTACTGTTAGAATCTGATAAAGGATAATCATGAATTGGGACAAATATAAAGTAGAATCTGGATGTTTTGCAATACTCACATTGTTTTGTGTTAAATCAAATTCTAAGATCCCAGTCTCATGACCAATCTTCCTGTTTTCTGATTCAGAGGCAATGCTGAACAAGAAATTATCATCAGACCCTGCTCTCTTATTTAAAAACATCCCTGAAACTTCCAAATTCCTTTCTCGGGCAGCACGAGATTCAGGTTCCTCATTTGGGACATTAGCTGCAATGCCTTCCTCCAAAGAAATTAGATTAGCAGATGAGGTTCCAGCTATCAAACGCTCATTATCTTGCTTTATTTGCTTCCATGGATCAACAACCGCTGAGGTTTGGTATCCATATGTAGGCAAAGTCTTACCGTCCATGTCAGTAGGCGTTGCTTTTGTCCCCAAAACTTTCCCTCCTAGATGAAAAATCGTGTCATTGTACCCTCCTTGGTTCTTGGTTTCCTGATTTAGATAAATCTCATCGTAATGATTGCCTGCAGAAGAAATGTCTATATGCAATGTCTTGTTTTCACCGGATAGTCCTGGTCCTCCTGGCCTTGGGGAAAATTTAAACATGGTCTCTCCTCCCTCAGTGGACTTCATATCGAGTATATCGCTTTGTGTACGACGGTCAGCTAGATCATTGTTCCTATGCACCTGCACTGGCTTTTCTTGTGTTTGTTTCTTTGTAAAGTTCAAAGTTGAAGATGGGCTTTGTCTCTCTTGTGAAAAGTAACTAGAGTGTCCACCATTAATCTCTAGTGTAGAGTCTGAGTACGAGTGTGGGATCCCCAAGCAAGAATCATTTGAATTTGTAGACCCAGAAAAAGATACCTTAGACTCCTCCGGCATGCTCGCTTTATCGCTGTAGACCCTTCCACTATTCACAGACCTCTCAGGGTTAAAGCAAAGTGTATCAACATTGCTAGAACTGGGAGTAACAAGTTTTTCATTGAAGCCATTCTGGAATTGCATCCCATATAGGTTCTCTGCCTCGTGCTTGTTAGACTGACAGTTTACTGAAGGTAGTGGTCGCTGTTGATGATATTTGGAATCAATCGCCTCAAAGCTAGGCGTGTCTGGTTGAGCTGGACTGAAGGAATTATTGCTCTCGGAGCTGGAGTTGTTGCCAGGGAATGGTGAGTATACACCATTTGAATCCCTTTGCTGGAATGGTGAAGGAGAAACAGGAGGTGATGGATAGGTAGGCATGTTATATTGAACTCCATTGAAAAGCGGATTCCGGTGCATAGTAGTAGTATCCAGTCTGAGCATCTGACTCGGTGCTTGTTTACGGAAACTTGGATTGCGATCCAAATTGTTTACATGATAACGTGTATCACCAACCAAAGTCTGACCAACAACAGTATTAGAATTTATAGCTGCAGCGTATTGGCTATCAGGAGTGGTCTGTTGAACCTTTCTTTCAGGCTCCCCTATAGGAATCAGGAACAGACGTGGCCTTTGTGAACCCTCGAGCCTTTCTAGTCCATTGTACTCTTCAATCATATTCTGAAGATCCTCGTCTGATGATACTGATATTAGGGAGTCAAGCTCATCCCCTGGAAGCTGATACTTGATTGAATGAGGTTGCTGGCATATAGCTGATGTCTTCTTCTTGAGCTCTTCCCAAGAAAGGTTCTTGCGGATAGAAATAATATGCGTCTCTCCTCCAACGTATTTTAGTTTTTCATCAGTGGATCTTGGCATAATCCTCCCACCAAAGCTGCAAAGAAACTTAACTTTTCCGAATCTATCGAAATCTCCTCCTCCTCCTCCTCCAGTATAGTTGTTGGACTGAACACGCTCTGGTAAGAATGCACAAGGCGCAGACCTCCCAGTAACATCTCCTCGGTTGGAATTTATTTCACCAAAAGCTTTCCTAGTTATAACTTCATTTTCACCACCTACATTGTGGTAAGCACTAAAATGAGGCACATAACTACCACCATTCTCAACCCGTATAGAAGAAGACCTCAGGTCTCGTCCAAAATCATAAGCATCAGAAGAAGGACATTCAGATTCAATCCTCCTCAGCTCATGAAACCGAGCAGCAGCACTGTCATACCCCGGTAAGTGATTCTGATGATAGTAAAGGTCCCCACCAAATCTATTCCCATCGTTATGAGTTTTCCCTGAAACGACAGGAGAGTGGACAGGAGTATTATGATGATGATCCTTGAGAAACTCGATGGAAAACTCTTCCCCAGTCTGAAGTGAAACGTTTTTATTCAAATTTCTTCTCTCAGCCAAGACAGCTGCTTGTTCCGCGTTTTGCCTAGCCCATCTATCTGACATAGTAGTAGTTGACTGACGGTCTCTCTCACAAACAAAAAGCTAAGAGTTTTGCGATATAAACCTCCTCTGACTCTTAGCTGACATTAAACAAACCGCAGAACAGAGAAAGAGAAAGAAGCTGTGAAAACAAGTAAAAGCCAAACCAGTGATGAAGAATCAAAGATCTTCAGTTCAGAAATATCTTTGCACCTGAAGACATCATTGAAGGAGAGAATAATAATTCATTAGACACATCACAAGATAAGGAAATTAGTAGCAAACCATACACCTGCATGTGGTGGCATTCTCATATAATAATAAGAAAAAGAAAGAGGCAACACTTACTATGTTTGTTAAAAGAGAGAGAGAACAACCCCCTGCATCAATTATGGCCAGCCCGAAAGCTAAAACAGCCAGCTCAAAACTTCACGTGTAGGACCTGTAAAGATTACTATATATTAACAACAACAAAAAAATACTCTTATCCATCATCGTCATAAGTATCACCAGCAGCATCGTCACATTAAACTTTGTCACGTTAAAAAACCAAAAACCAAAAAAAAAGATGAATCATGAAACAACAACAAACAACAGCCGAATTCAAAATTAAGATTGATAAAGTTGCTTCATCTAATTAAGTTTCAATCACTTAGAAAAATCCTAAGAAACATAAAATTTGAGAAATCAATGTCAGCTCAAACTCCGATTTCTCAATTTCGAACCAAAACAGATCGCAATTTCCACATTCTCTAAAACGAGGGACAGAGGAATGAGAAGAAAAAAAAAAAAAACAAATTCCAAAACACGATCGTCAGATTCTCGAGGATTTGATGGGTGCAATGGTAATTCCGAAACGATCGGGGGAAGATAAAAAGTTACCTTCACATTCGAACTGAGGAAGGTTGGAGAATCGAGGGGGGGAACAAACCAAAAAAAAAAAAAAAGAAGAGAATCGAAGAAAAGAGAAGAAAACGGAAGAAACGAGGGAGGAGGAGGATAGAGAGGGGTGGTAAAACAGTTTTGCTGCTGGGGGGAGCGAAGAAGAACCAACATTTCCCGAGAATTAAGCGCCATCGAACTTTACCGGAACTTCCGCTGTTTTCTTCTTTTTCAAAAAAAAAAACTTCTTCGCTTTTCAGGGGAGAGAGAGAGAGATTCATTTTTTTTTTCTTTTTTGGAGACGATTCTAAAACTACGCCGTATTAAGTTTCCTGAATTCATAATGATCCGGCCCATATTATAAGGCTTTCCCAGCCCAAAATTTGTGATTTCAAGTTTTAAAATTGTGAGTGTTTTCTTTTTTGATTCCAAGAGTTGAAGTGGAAGTGGTTCAAGTGAATCAATTAATAAAATGTAATTTAATGTAAAATGGTTAGTGTTGATTTTTTTTAAAATGGTTACTTGAACTTAATAAAATGTAATGTGTTAGCGAATCTTATTTTTTTGAGAAATGAAGGCTTGAGAAGAATTCATGGGAGAATACGTCTAATAATACGAAAGTTCTATCCGGTGGAAAAACAGTACATCAGCTTGGCATTGTTTGAATTTAAAAAAAAACGTATTAGGCATTAGGGACCAAATTATGGTCATAATTCATGGGCCATGTGATGGATCAATTAACCCACGTTAATCTTTTTACACTTGTTCAATAAATTTTTCATTTAGTTTTAAATTAACAATATTTGTTAACAGAAATTGATAGTCAGTTGTTTATGCTGATCTTGTGAGTGTTGTGCGACACATCCTCTTACGCGACACAAAATATACCAACTATTCTGTTCAATACTTTGTTGATTTTACTAGACCTAGTTAGCACTATTTGTCTAGAGCCTTCGGGAAACAAAGATCCATCCAGTGGCTGCAAGTATTCCTATTTTTAAACCTGAATACTAAAACATCAAGAATGTAAGTGCAAAATATGCAATTCTTTGTCTAACATATTAATTTCCTTTATATTCATACTTATGTTAATTATGTAGAGAATCTATTGGGCCGCAAAATATGCAATTCTTTTTATTTTATTATTAACATCTTTTATTTATAAAAGTTACTAATTAACCCATTTACTTTAACTGTTTGATAAAAAAAAAACCATTTACTTTAACTTTTTTAACATTTTTATAAAATTATGGTTTTTATTTAAATTAAACCTTAGTTATTAAAAAGTACATCACATCATATAAAAATTATAAAAAGCACATCGCATCATTTACAAAAGCGAAATGATCAACAACAAAACCAACAAGCTCCTCCTTCATCTACTTTGGTTTGTTTGGACAATATTTTAACGATATTGGTGGATCCGAAAGTAATTTACCAAAGTATTAAGTGGGGGTTATTGGTTTGAGATTTGAATAGAGTTTTAAATATTTTAAATGTTATGTAGAATATGTTGTTATTAGATCAAAATTTTGTTAAACTCTGTTAAAGTTTAGTGTTATTAGTTTGTGATTTGTAAAAAGTCATTTAAAATCTTAAAAAATTTGAGTTATTAGATTCAGACTTTTATAAAGTCATTAAAAGTTTTGTGTTATTCAATTAAAACAAAATAATCTATAATTATTAATGAGTTTAATTATTATGTTATTGGTTCATGATTTTAGACACTTTTTTTACAAAATAAAGTCATAGAAAGTATTATAAAAATACAGAGATTGTTTAGAGGACTTTATATGATTTTAGAAAACTAATCAACAAAACTCTCTATCAATCTTTAACAATCTTTCACTTATACACTTTTAAGTTTTAATGATTTTGTTTGAACTCTTCAAAAATCTTCATAAATTAGAATCCAATACCACCTCTTAAGTAATTAGTCTTTGTTATATTAAAATAATTATTATGAAATGAATGAAAAAACAAAATCTATTATTATTTTCATATATTTATAAGATTTTATATAATTTATCTTTTGCAAATGATAGTCTCAAATTTTATAATAGATATTTATACTAAAACTTCTAAAATCAATTATATTATTAGCTCTGAAAAAATATTTATTTTATTAATTTTTTTCATAAATAAAGAAATTCAAGATTAAAAGGACTACTTTGCAAATAAAATAATTCAACTCTATTATAGAAGTTTATATAGAAGTGGGTTGGAACAAAATTTACTAGAGTTGGAGATGCTAGCTCTCAGATCAAGTAACGGTGCAAAACTTGGAGTTGATGGATGTTTGAAAGTTTCAGTGGGAATTGTGATGATGTGTCTCACCGCTGGTAAATATGGTGCGTTTATTGATCATCCATTTCCACTTTTCACTGGTTTTGTATATCCAACATTATTGTCTCCTTAAGACGAAGTAAGGAGAAGGGGGGAAGACCATTCCATCGCTTAATTTATAGCACATTTTTAATAAACTAGCAAGTTGCTGAAGAGATCATGGCACTTGAATAAGTCACCGTACTTCTGGAAAACAAAAGGATTATGTTGGTGAGAAATCTGATTTATTGTATTAGACTTTTTGGGATTTCTCAACTAACCCTTCAATTTATTTCATATGCTGCTATGATAATCTAGTTCATCTTTTGGCTCTTGGTAAAGGATAATATGTTGAAATCTGGTTATGTATATAAAGCGATTCACTTCACGTGCTAAGCCGTTTTTTCATGGCATATATGTTCTGGTCTTCCTTTTATTTGTGTTTCTAAGCTCTTTGAATTTGATAGGCTTCAAGATCCTCTCTCAAAAGGATTTTTTTTTTCATAGATTGCATAATGCTCATATAATTGTGTGAATGATTTACTTTCAGGGACATCCGGCTGTTAATTGTTAGAACATAAATTCCAAATTAATGAAGATGTCAGTGACAAAAGGAAAAAAAAAAAAAATTAAGAAACCAATATGACGAAGAGTTTGAACGTTTGGATGGCTTACACGCGAGTGTCAGCCAGAACAAGAGGTTCTGAAGCATAGAAAAGCCGAGATTTTGTTCGAGGATGGCAACTCCCTACCCATGAATTTGAAATCTTCAATATCATGATGATATTGTGAAATGTGAACTGTTGATTTTAATTAAAAAAGAAGGAATTGATAGATACAGCAAATTATGACATCGAAGAGACAAGTCAAAGAGAAGACGAATACAAGAAATGTAAGTCAAAAGAGTAATACTCTCGTTGATATATCTTCCTTTAAAATCGGTTGCAAAGTAAAATACTTTCCACCCTTCCTCAATATCTGACATTGAAGTACGATATTTTAAAAAACTGAACAATGGATTTGGAGGATAAGAGAGTTGTATAGAGCTGAAGGAAAACATTCTTAAGTGTGAGAAGAAGATAATCAATATAATATGGCATCACGATTCATGAAGTAAAGCAAACAATAAAGAAACAAATAGTAGAAAAATTTAACAAAATTATAGTAGAAAAAAATTCTACATGGCGAATTAAATGAACCAAATTGGAAAAGGCTCAAACGCAAAAGCCCTCCTTGTGTTCACAAGAAGAAGAAAGCCAAACGAAACTGCCAAGGACAATTGTGACAAAAGCAACTTCTGCTACAAACAGATGTTGGAGACACAATTACTCCGAAGTCTGAGGTTTCTTCGCCTTCCGTCTACGTCTTCGTGACTTCCCACTACTCGGAGGTGGCGTAACATCCTGTGAGCTCTCGCTAGGAGAAGTATTGTCCTTCGAAACTTCACCATCTTCAGAGATCTTGCAATCCTCGTCGTCATTCTTGGCCGCTACGTTCTCCTCCTCGGCTTCCTCCTTACGTGCCTAGAAAAGTGGAAAAAATAGGTTTAGATTTATTATACTATACGATATGCGGCGGCTAAAACTCTTAAAACACAATAAGTTAATACGTACCTTTTGCTGTTTTTTTTTCTTAGCAGGGACGCTAGTCTCTTCAGGAACGACATCGGAGGGAGGAGGAATACGAAGCTTTAAGAGTTCATCGATAAGGGCGGTGACGATTGGCTTCGAACGGAGGATCTCTACTTGATCCTTGTTTAGGGTTTTCCCCTGAGAGATCGACTCTTCCAGCCCAACAATTTTGTTGTATTTCTTGCGGTGAGCACGGAGACGCTTACTGATGAGAGCAACGACTGGTCCTTCTGTGGCGGCCATGGTGTCTTAGAAAAGATAACAACGGCGGAGCAAAGAGAACAAAGAAGTAGGATGAAGGTTAGGGTTTTATTTTCTTCTTAATTGATATCGGATGGGGTACGATCTAAACTAGACACCACATCGACATATATATAGTAGAGACCTTAGGTCTCTCTTTACTATGTTTTGGAACATTCGAGATCTTTCTATAAAGTTAGATACAAATTTCCATTATAATTTTTACCAAAAAAAAAAGAAGAAATTCCATTATATTAATTATTGACAAATATTTAAGGTATCTCTATAATGTAATTTGGATCATTCTAGATCTTTGTATAGTTATTTCCATATATTATTGTTGCATTTTTTTTTCATATCTTTTGTGAATCTTAACATTTTTGTTATAAGTTTGGAATACTTAATTTTTTTTTTGTCAGCCAAACATTAAATTAAAGGAGAAATACTTAATTTTTTATTATTGTTAATACTGTTATACCTTCTTTTTTTAGGTCTATTATACCTTTAATTGTAAAATTTATTAAAATTATTGTTCTAAAAAAAAAACACACACACGGCTAAAGAAAGAAATGAGAAATCTCTTCACACATACGGCTAAAGAAAGAAATGAGAAATCTCTTCCTATGTATTTCTTCAGAGATGAACAATTCTTGGGTTCAACACTTATATTCACCCTTTTCAATTTTAACCAACCATTGTGCCATGTCATATACCATTTAAAGAAAAATTAAACAAATTAACTAAGAAAATAAACTCATTTACAAAAAAAAAAAAAATTGTTAACGCCTTGAGGGCGTCGCCGTTAGAGGAATTGTGAAGACATCGGACAGAGTCACATAGACGACGGTGGCTCTCATGCTCAAAGTTGGATTCAGAAGAGAAAACATGAAAACACATTAATTGGTTGGGAACGAGAAAGAGACGACGGTAGTTCTCCTAGGTTGGATTCGGAAACGAACGTAATGGGTTTACTTCGTCTTGATTGTTGGCTACGGAAACACAACTCCTATTCAACCTATCTAAGAAACAGTCAACAGAGTTTCTAGAAGGGTTGACCGACCGAATAAAACCTCTTAGGCCGGCGGAACTTCTAAAAGGCCCGATATAATATTCGGCCCGCTAAGCGACGGTTCGAGTGAAAACGACCGCCACCTGTACTTTGAGGCCGTACTACATCGATCCTGAGAAATGAAGATGAAATATCCCAACTATAAATAGGGGGAGCTCTGAGCAAGCAAAGATCAGGGGCTTTAAGTAACATTGTTGTAATCTCCCCATCTTTGACTATCTCAATAAAAAGTCTTTTGTTTCGTCCTATTTCATATTATTCCTTATCTAGTTACTCGATCAACATTGATCGTATTCCATATCACTCTCTTCAGGTAAATTTACACTGTAAATAATTTCCCATCTGAAACTGTTAAGCTAGTTTTTCATTACTTAATTGATTGAGTCAACCGAAATTATTAAAAGTGACCTTAGGAAAAAGATGCTAATTGTTTTGGATTTGAACTTGATGATTTCATTTGGCTCTTAATTAAGGTCATCATATTCCCTGGTGCTAGCAATGGTCTTGCCACAAACATGACGTTTCCAAAGTGGGAAAATTTGTTGCATAATTACAAGAGAAAAAGAAGAGTAGGAAGGCGACGTTGAAGCCAGTCACCGGTGTTAGCAGAATAACCATCAAAAGAACCAAAAACGTAAACCAACAACCTTTATCTGTTTTCTCATTGAGTTTAGATGTATGTTTTTGCCCTGTAAGATTCGAATGATAACACTACGTTAATGTTGCCAGGTACTGTTCTTCATCTCAAAACCGAATGTCTTCAAAAACCCGCATTCAGAAACCTGTGTTATTTTCGGTGAGGCCAAGATCGAGGACTTGAGCTCTCAGCTTCAAACGCAAGCTGCTCGCAACAGTTTAGTATGCCCGAAACTGAAGCCACACCTGAGATAGCAGAAGCATCGACAGCCACAAGGCCCACAACTGAAGCCATGTGGAAGATGATAAAGAGGAAGATGAAGACATTGTAAGTGCAATAATGGAACTCAATACTTAAGAGGTAAGATAGAATGAATCTCTCTTCCTCTTTCACTTGCAGATTGTTTTCAAATAAAGTTGTCAGAAAATAGTATATATCATTGTTGTCCTTTCGGGTATCTAATCTGATCATCTGCTTGTTATGATGTTTATGGAGTATCTAACTTCTAATGTGTTTTTCACGACAATGTATTGGCGAAAAAAATATATATGAAAATTATGAAACAGGATCTGATTGGGAGAGACTTTAAAGACTTTAAAATTAATTTAAAGTTTTAAAAGCCAAAATTTTACCAATCATGTTTTCATTGTTTTATTATTTTTAAAAGCATTAAAAGTATAACTGTCCATTTTTTTAATTTGTATGTACAAATTTTTAAAGCCACAAATGTGAGACTTTTTTTACTGTTAAAAATAAATAAAAAAAGCTGTAGTTATTTTTTCTCTTTTATTTTCCATGATGATTGAAATAATAATGGAGCTCTCCACAAGTTTCTATATATATTTTACATATTTTATTTTTATAAAAAATTATTCTTATTTTTTTATCTTTCTTTTAAGATCTATTTCAATAATAATTATTTTTATTTTTATTATCATCATTAATATCATTATTTCAATATTTTTAATAATAAAAGTAACAGTTATAGCTTTGAAAGTGTTTGTTACCAATCAAATTTTAACAGTTAAAATTTGTACAGTCAAAATATTTACAGCCAAATTCTCTACAGTTAAAATTTTAAAGTTAAAGTCTTTACAGCCATAAGTAACATCCGTTACCAATCGGAGCCTTGAAAAAATTTCCAAATGTGAAGTGATCTTAGTGCAGTGGCAGGAGGTAAGTCCATTTGTAGAATGCACCATCACACCAGGATCAAGTCCCGCTTCCTATAAATGTAGAAATTTGGCTAATGGACCGACCAATTATGGCCCAATGTTGACAAAAAAAAAAAAAAAAAAAAAAAACCTTCCAAATTTTAGGACTTCGAAACAAAGTTATTGGTCATAATATACTAACGTCTAACTAACATTCGAGTAGAGTGCAGACTTACAATACTCGTCGATCCTCATAATAAGTATTCATCTAGGAATTCAAATGAAAACACCAAAAAATTATCTTATGAATACAAGTAGAAAAGAACATGCAAATACCTTGACACAAATATATTGACTCAAGCAAAAAAATTCATGACAATGGAAGGAAAAGAGCATGCTACTTATAACAAAATATTTTTTTTTGTTTGAATGTTATATTGAATATTCAAACATATAAACATGTGCAAAGTTTAGCATTTAGACCACTGACTTAAAGACAGAGATGCAGGCCGGAACGAAACCGATTACAACTTTAGAGGACAAATAAAACAAGCCTGGAGACCAGACCCGAGAGTTTCTTACATGATTGGTGAGACAGAAAACCAAATTTGAAGCAGATGACGGTATTGATGCCGAGTCATATATTCCAGGGAGGTGCTTATAATAAATACTGAAGAGAAACAAATTAACGTATCAAGGATTCAAGGACAACATAATGAAATCAAAAACCTAAAAGGAAGAATGGCAACGCCGTTAACAATTTTTTTTTTTTGTTAATGAGTTTATTTTCTTAATTTGTTTAATTTTTAATTTTTCTTTAAATGGTATATGACATGGCACAATGATTGGTTAAAATTGAAAGGGATTAATACAAGGGTTCATCCCTTGCTTATATTTTCTGTCTAAAAAAAATATTTTATTAACTTAAACATTCAGTACAAAGAAGTTGTTGTAGCCACAATTAATGACTGGGTTACAACTTACAAACCAGAATATAAATTAGCATGAGAACAATCGAGCTTAGCTAGATGATGAGCTACGATATTACACGATTGTCTTGTAAAACTGAATCGTATGGATAAGAATTTTGACGCTCAATAATGTTAATGTATATATATAAGTAGGTTTACTATCGCACAATTGTTTGAATCCATTGATTATTTTGGTAAAGACTATACCGATTTGAAGCCTCGGTTCCAAGTTTGCTAAATAGCCGCTAGTAATTAAGGCTTCTATCTCAGCTTCCAAAGGTGAAGAGGCGTGATTGATGCACTTGGAATCCCTTGATGATCTCAAATAAACTATCCATCTACGTCGCTTGTTGCGTTTGCATATCATAAATATGCGTCAAAATTACATTTCATATACGGAAAATTTGGTCATAGCTTGTCTTGAAGACGATTTTGTGTGCTCACGAAAAAAAATACATTTTGATCTATTCTTTAATTTTAGCTCGTGCATTTCTTATTCTTTTGGATGGACTCACGAATTTTATTGAAACAAAGTTATTCTTACTTTCCGAATTCTCCAAAATAACCATTTGGGAAAGAGTTTTCGATTAGTGAGGTCTTGTGTACGATAGAAATTGAGAATATTGGATATGGTCTCTATTAGTAAACATGGGTCCAACTCAAAACCAATTGGCAATAAGTAGAGAGACCCATGTACTATATATATTGCCCTACAAATCTCTATTCTCTCGATGTGGGATATCTTAATACACCTTCCTCACGCTCAGGGCTAGACATCTGAAGCGTGAAGTTTGTGAGACTAAACATCCACGGGTAAACCCACAATCGAGAGAAATTTACCATGGGCTATGATACCATATTAGTAAACATGGGGTCCAACTCAAAACCAATTGACAATGGAGAGACTCATGTACTATATATATTGCCCCACAAATCTCTATTCTCTCGATGTAGGATATCTTAATAGTCTGTTCAAGATCATCAGAAGGATGATGGAGTTGTATAAATTAATGGAGTGTTCAAACTTTTGATTAAAATTGTAAAATTAGAAAGAACTGTGTGTGAGTTAATTATTAGATATCCATTGGAATAAATACAAACTATAGATTTAAGGTTTAACTATAGCAGCTATAAATCCAGTGGATGATTATCAAATAAAACTAATCGAAGTAATGTTCATGTGTCTTGATTAACGGTGATAACCGGCCGGCCATGTGGCTTGTCTTATGTGCAAAAGTCAATGCCAAAACAAATGTGCTTCGAGTAATGCCCTCTTTAAACTTCCCACCTTTTCCATATATTATATTCTTTTAATGTGATTCTCTCTAGACACATTTTCTACCAATTAATATAAAGTGCATAGATTAATTTCCCTTGTTTGCCCAAAAAAAAAGGTTGATTTTCCTCAAATCAAATTTCGAGTTACATTATTTTTCAGCGTCCTTGTAATTTATGTAATTGTAACCATCCAGTTGTTCCTTCAAAAGTTCTTTATGTCATAGATTTCGATTTTTTTTTTTGAGCATCAATAAGTTTACATGCACATGGGTGCACAAAATGATATGCTTACAATATATATAAGTCCGTCTGATACTGAGTTTGCTTATATAAATTTATCCATAATGAGATGTCTTTTCCTGATTTGAAGCTACCAATAATATGATTATTAGCTAGTGATAATACTCGTACGACATATGGATGCAATGGCTGTATATATATAAATTGTATTAAACTTTAAGAAGTCAGCTTGATTTTCTTTTATTAATTAAATAAGATTGAAGTATATAGCTAGCGACATGTATAATATGTAATATAGACCTCAATTTTTTTTTTTCATAAATTACTTCATTGGTCTAAGTCATAATCACTAAATAAAAGCGATGCTAAAAGTTCGTGTAAACTACATTATTACATGGTTTCTCTATGGTAAGATTCCGACCACAATGGCACATGTGTTCTTTTGATTTTTCATTCGTAGTTCCTCCAAAGACTAGACATTGCAGATAGTTAGATATTGAATATATATTTGGAGTTTATGGTTGGCGTAATAATTTATCGTTTCGAACTAAACGTGCATGTACTCATCCTAGAATTCTATTCGGGTACAACATCTATATAAAAACTTAGATTTAATTCATAGAAATTGACTTTACGTATTTGCCAAAATCACATTCTTAATAATCAGTTTGATGATGAGCGCCATTTCATCAATATGTAATTTCGTCTACACGGGTATATGCATTGTACTTACTAATCATGCAAATACGTTTATACCTTAATCTTTAACAACAAAAAAGACATGCAAATACATTAATAAATGCATGGCATTATCCATAACCACGACGTCAAACCTAATATTATAAATCGGTACCTAACCTCAAATTTTCTCAAGTCGGCGTTTTAATTGAAACTAGAGAATAATACACATGCAACATTAAACATATAATATAGCAAGCATGAAAAAATAGACGTGGTTTCCATGCAATTTGTAGTACTCGAAAGGCCGAAACACCGACCAATTTTAAAAAGCTTATAATTATGTTAATAACTATTAGTAATCTAATATATATAATATATGTAAGTTTATGTCCAGTGGTTAAAGATTCATAATAGATAACGTGATCATTGTTTCACTGTAAACATTTTAAAGTATAAGAATGGCCGCCTCTTCGAAAATTAATTTGGGCTTAGTTCAAAATAGTTATCAAATAAATTTGAGCGTTCATCTTATTACAAACAAACTTCTTAAGTTGTGTGTTTGGATTAAAATTAAAGCATTCACCATAGATTTTCAGAGAAAAATATAAAATTTGATATAGATTTTTTATTAATAATTTATAATCCACATATGATAAAGGAATTCTTTATCGCTTGTACTAAATTAGGAAAATGAATTAATTTTCTGATAAATATAAAAATTTACGATGAAAAAAGTCTTAATTGTTTGTGGTAAATGATTCATTGCTAATTGATGCTATAATTATGCCTCCGTTTTACTAACTGAGATATTAAACTAATTATTCTGATTATAGTGATTGAGAATTTGAAAGTAATGTACTTGTACATCTAGATTTTAGGAGTATTATGGCTAATTAGCATATACAGTTGAGAGTTAAAAATGTTTTCAATTGAAGAGCGTTTTTAACACTTGATTTTGTTTCAAAAAAAAGTGTCATTTTGTATTCATTTAAATGAAATCTTAGCATTTGTAAATTAATTGAAAATATTTTTGAAACTAGCTAACGTAAATATATATATTTTTAAAATGTCCATTAACTAAAACAGATAATTTTTATTTTAAAAAATCAAGATTTTTGATAAGTATAGTAATTTGGTAAGAAAGAACTAACCGAGAAAGTGGTTACATACCTCCCAAAATTTGGTTTAAGGCTAAAAAATAAAGTCAGAACAATGTGATTCAACCATATCTATCACGGAAGGCGACAGTTAATAAACGCCGTTAAATGAAACTGATCCTACCCCGTACGATAAATCTTAACGTCAAGTGGAATAATAATAATAATAGTTAACGGAGTTAAGCTGCTTCTTCCTACCTTCGTTGCTTGCCTATATATAAAGAGATGTGATTTCATCTTCAGCTTCTTCAACTTAGATCTCTCTCTCTCTTTCTCCTCCTACATTTGTCTCCATTAAGCACAGAGGAGAGAGAGCTTCTATATATCCAACAATGGCGGTCTTCTTTAGCAGCAGAAGCTTCTTAGCTCTCTCAGCAACTCTAATCATTCTAGCATTATGTGTAAATGCATCAACAATGTAAAGCTTCGTAGCATTTCGAAACTTTCCAAATCTTTCTACTAGTTAAAGGGGAGAAGTAACATTTGTCTTTACTTTTTTTTTGTGTTTACAGAGCTAACGAAACAGAGGAGCTCAAGTCGCATAGCTCAAGTAATTCATCGACGGTTGATAAGTAAGTCTTTAAATTTCCTAGTCAATCTCAGCCGTCCAGATTTAATCAACGAAAATGCTAATACGACGTCGTTTTGAAATTGCTCTGTTTTCTCAGATTATCTAACGACGATGGTGCATGGAACGAACACGCCGTTAAAAACCCAGAAGAAGTAGCAGCAATGGTCGATATGTAAGATCTCTCCCTTTTAAAGTAATGTCTTTTTTTAATATATATAGCAATTAATAAGACATTTTTATTTCACTTTTATATTAATAACCCTTCAGATAGTTAAACGTTGTGTTTCCCTTAAATATTAATTTTACATAAGACCCAAAATAACAATAAAATTGCACCCATAAATGTTTTTATTCTATATCTCTAATTTTAGAAAACCTCGTTTTAGTGTTATTGCACAACTTGGGTTTTTATATGCGACACAGACACGCCGTGATCGCCATTTAAAGCGCCTCTCTCGTCGCTATTTCTTTCCTCACCCCACCGACGCAATTTTTCTTTTTTTTTTTTGGTAATAAATGTTTACACATTTTTGTGTATAAATTTATGTTGTACTAACATTTACTTTAAAAAACATTACAAAAATAGAAAATTAAAAAGGTGTCCGTATGGTTCCGTATCATATGGTTACATTAATTACACCACATGGTTTCCTTCTTCTACTCCTCCACGTGACTTCAAGGGCTTTAATATGAAATCAAAAACTTTACGGGTTGATTTGATAACAAATTAAGGGCTTTAACGTGAAATCAAAAGCTTTCTTGGTCGATTTGATAACAAATTAAAAACTAAGTTCTCTTTTTGTTATTATTAAAATTTAACAGGACGATTAAGAACAGTACAGAGCGGAGGAGGTTAGGATTCTTCTCATGCGCCACCGGAAACCCAATCGACGACTGTTGGAGATGTGACCGGAACTGGCATCTCCGTCGTAAGCGTCTCGCGAACTGCGCGATTGGATTCGGTCGTAACGCAGTCGGAGGACGCGACGGTCGTTACTACGTCGTCACTGATCCGTCAGACCACGACGCGGTTAATCCTCGACCGGGAACGCTCCGCCACGCCGTGATCCAAGACCGTCCGCTATGGATCGTGTTCAAGCGCGACATGGTGATCACTCTGAGTCAGGAGCTGATCATGAACAGCTTCAAAACGATCGATGGACGTGGCGTGAACGTCGCGATCGCCGGCGGTGCTTGTATCACGATCCAGTTTGTGACGAACATTATCATCCACGGGATTAATATACATGATTGTAGAAGGACTGGTAACGCTATGGTTCGTAGCTCGCCGTCGCATTACGGGTGGAGGACTATGGCGGATGGTGATGCGATTTCGATTTTTGGATCGAGTCATATTTGGATTGATCACAACTCGTTGTCTAATTGTGCTGATGGATTGGTTGATGCGATTATGGGATCTACTGCTATTACTATCTCCAATAACTATATGACTCACCACAACGAGGTTTGCTTCCTTTGCTGAGCTTAAAAATGATGATTATGTGGAGATAGTGTAGTGAACTGAATTGTGTAGGTTGTGGTGAAGATTCCTAGTGTGTGTTTTTGTAAGTTGGCAATGGACTTTTTAATAAGTTGAGAAGAGTTTTTATTGATGGGAATGGCAGGTTATGTTGATGGGGCATAGTGATTCATACACCAGAGACAAGATGATGCAAGTGACCATAGCATATAACCATTTTGGGGAAGGGCTTATACAGAGAATGCCAAGGTTCTTCATCTGTTTCTTGTTTTGTTTCCGATGATTTGTGTTTGCTACAGAAGTCAGGAGTGCTGATGCTTTTGCTGTTATTGTACAGGTGTAGACATGGTTATTTCCATGTTGTAAACAATGATTACACTCACTGGGTAATGTATGCAATTGGTGGAAGTGCTAACCCTACCATTAACAGCCAAGGCAATCGGTTCCTTGCCCCTGGTAACCCTTTTGCCAAAGAGGTATATCATTATTTCTCTCTTTCATTAATCTTAGTTGATTGATGTAGGACAGATGGATTAAATGTAATATTTTTGTTTGATAGGTGACGAAGAGGGTAGGTTCATGGCAAGGGGAATGGAAGCAATGGAACTGGAGATCACAGGGAGACCAAATGCTCAACGGTGCCTACTTCACTAGATCTGGAGCTGCTGCTCCTGCAAGCTATGCCAGAGCATCTAGCTTGGGAGCTAAACCAGCTTCCGTTGTAAGAATGCTTACCTACAGCTCCGGTGCCCTTAAATGCAGGTATGGTATGCGGTGTTAGTTAATTGTATAATCCTCAACCCAAAGACCAAAGAGGGATACTGACTAGCTCAGGGAAACAAAAGAAGAAAAATAATTTGTTTTCTTCGTTCCCGATGTTTTACATATCATTGTCTCTTTTTTTCTCGTTTCTCTTCCTTCTCTTTTACCATCTTAGACTCCTCTCTGCTTCAAATCGTCAATCTGGGCCAGCTTTGATGAGCTTCAGTGTTGTTCGACTCCAAATTGTAGTACAGTGCATCATTCTTCTTCTTCTTAATCCTCATTACTCATTTGGTGTGTATCATCATGTATCATATATTCTTCTATCAATATAATTACTTTGAACTGCTTGTGTTACACCATTCTCATCAACAAATATAGATTAAAATCAAAATCAAAATGGTTTCTTGCCAAGGAAACAAATGCAAATAGCCAACTAAAGTAAGAGAAATTACAAACAAACAAAAAATAACTTGTAGAACATAGATTGACTCAAAATGGAGTTTCGGCGTCGCTCCTGGTTTCTGTTGGGCTGTACAATGCTGATCTATTCCTTGGTCTGTTCTCTTCCAATTGCTTCACAACCTCTTCCATGGTGGGTCTAACTGTTGTAACAGGAGCACAACATCCCATTGCCAGCTTCAATGCATGAACCAAACCTTCTTCCATTGGGCTCCTAACTCCTTTCATTGCCTCCAAGTCGAAAACCTCCATTGTCGTCTCTTCCAAGACCGCAGCTTTAACCAAAGAAGGTAGATCCACATATTCATTACCGTTCCTTCCACTCTTTCCCGGTTTCTTCCCCATCAATATCTCCAAGAGAAGGATCCCAAAGGCGTAAACATCACTCCTTGGATTGCACTTCTTCATCTTGTGAAGTTCAGGTGCCTTGTACCCGTCAGATTTCGCCTGTGAGACAATCTCATCGGCTACTGCCTGTACCATTATCTTGTCAAGTCCAAACTCAGTTAGCCTAGCAAAGAAAAAATCGTCCACGAGCACATTCTTTGATCTAATATTTCCATGGATGACAGGAACTTCTTGTCCGGTATGAAGATAAGCAAGTCCTCTCGCTATGCCAAGTGCAATCTTGTGTCTCCTGGCCCAATTCAGAGCTGGCTTTCCAGGTTTACTTTCTGCACATCATTCAAACAACAAACTTCAACACATGAATAACTAAAAACCGAGCAAGAAGGACTTGTAAGTTGTAACAAGATGATAAAATGGGAAGAAGATGGATGATGAAAGCAAATACCGTGCAACAAATCATGTAAGCTTATGTTAGGAAGATAGTCATAGATGAGAAGCTTTTCTCCTCTTTTCCCCTGATAGAAAGCTCTCAAAGGAACCAAATTCTCATGCCGAATACGCCCCAATTGCCTTATAACAGGCAGACAAGAACTTTTATCCTTACAAGTACCTTCTCTCAACAGCCTCAAAGCAATATTCCCTCCATCACTAAGCTTTGCCTTATAAACTGTACCATAGCTAGTCTTCTCCATAACTTGCCCCGTTGCATTCAAAACATCGTCCAATGTCAGATTCTCACCACCTTGGAACACTATTAACTTCCCTTCACCGCCTTCTTTTTCACCGATTTCATCTTCTTCATCACCTTCTTCCATATCATCTTCACTCTCTATACTACTCTTTCTCTTCTTGTTCTGCAAATACCCTATTAACAACGAAGCCACAACAACAGCCCCGGACATTAAACCAATCACCAGACCAGCAACAGCACCTGGACTCAACCTAGAGGAGCCAAGACAAGGTTTCAAAGGCAAACCACAAAGGCTAGGACTGTTCCCTTCAAAAGATTCTGCTCCAAACTTTGATTCACCAAAATCTGGTAACATCCCACTGAAGTTATTGTGAGAAAGATTGATGCTTTCTAGTTGTAATACAGCTAAACCCTCAGGAACAAGACCCTCAAAGACATTATTTGAAAGATCAAGTGACTTCAGACCTTTAAACCTAGTTATATACTCAGGGAACTCACCAGAGAACTTATTACCACCCAAATCAAGAACTTGGAGATTACCACAAGTCGAATTTGGCAAAGCAGGCTCAGGCAAGACCCCAGACAAGTTATTACCATGAATCTTGAAAGAGACAAGCTTATCACAGAGGTTCCAAATCGAAGCAGGCAAAACCCCAGATAGGGTATTACCACTCAAATCAACATCAGAGAGAGAAGAAGTGTAACCAAGCTCAAGTGGGATTGACCCACTTAAGGAGTTGATGTTGAGGAACACACTTTGAAGCATAGAGAACCCACCAATCTCCCTAGGGAGTGAGCCAGTGAGATTAGCAGAAGGAAGCTGAAGAGAGAGAATGTGAAGAGAAGAGTCGTTGAAGAGAGAGCTGTTAGTCCATTGTGGTGTAGACAGGTCACTACTACACTGAAGAGGAGACCCATCTGCAAATACCCATTTCACCCCTCTCCATTGACAAACCGGGACAGATGAGTTCCAAGAAGACAACAGTAAGCTCTCACTGTTTCCTTGTAGTGAAGGCTTGATCTTTCCTAAAAGAAGCTTCACATCAGAAGACCCAGAGAGAGATGTTCCACAATGACAGTGAAGAATCACCACAAAGAAGAAGAAGAAAGAAACATGAAGAAATCTCAAAACTTCCATGCCCATTTCTCACAAAGAGAGAGAGAAAGAGAGAGAGAGGTTAGTGAAGGGAAAAAGGTAAGAACTTTGAGTTTCAAGGCTGCTCCTTTGTAGCAGAAAGAGAGTGTTGACTACTTTGTAAGCACTTTGGTCAATGATCTCAACGGCTATGATCCAAACTCAAACCTGATTGGTTCCTTACCGTTCGATTAATCCAGAAGTTGGAATCTTTATAATCAGAAAGTGTTTAACCGGATTGATTGCTTACCGTCCGATCAAAGAGTTTAAAGTGATGGACAAGAACGGTATAAATCTACTGATTACTCCTGAATTTATAAAGTTACTTTTCTTTATAACTTTAATTGATTAAACTATTAGCACGCTCAAATTCGGAATTAAAGACTTTTTATCTCTGCCAAAATAATAAAACTGAAGTTCTTTTTATCAAGTTGAAGTTCTTTTTTTTTTTCTGTAAATTGGTTCATAGGGTGTTTCATACTCCTTGAACCTTGTCCGTTGATGAGTTCATTGGGAGACATGACATAAGTGAATGAACAGTTGATGATGGAGAAGGTGGAGGAGTCTTGGATAGTTGTGGTTTCTAGAAAGACAATTTGTTGGAAGTATATATACAGAAAATGCAGAGCCAATTTTTTTTTGAAAAATGGGAAATGTGAATACCTAAGTGAGAAGAAGTTTTGTTGTCTATGTCCTTTTGTGTATTATTTTGCCTATTTCGAAATTTTCAAGGGTGGAGGATCGAGCCAGAACCGGACAATGTTCAAAAACATAATTTTAGATTTGGATTTTGACATTAAACAAGACAGAGTAATTTGTTTTATTGTTTAATTAACCCGCTCTATTTTTTTTTTATAAAGAAAATAGAGTTTGTTTTCTTCATATTAAGCATATGGATAGAAAAACAAAATCTATTTATCTCTTTGTTTTACAAAGAGAAATCACGTTAAAGTTATATTTTGTTTAACAAAAAAAAAATTGTTTTGTATTTTTAACACAAACTTTATTAATTAAATATCAATTTTAAACTTACTATTCCATCTTATTAATTAGGGGGGAAAATGATGAATGATTTGCAAAACAACTAGCTTGTTCCCTTTACAGACTACAACTACCACTACAAATCTGTTTTAAGTCAGAGCAGATTCAAAAAAAAAAAAATTGTAATGTTATCGAGTTTGGCTTTTAGTAATATAGAATTGTTTGAATCCCGGTTCAAAAAGAAAAATATCATAGATCATAAGAAAAGGTTAAATACAATTATCTTTATTTTGACCTTGTTGGATTTAGTCTAATCAGACTACATATTACATAATTAGAAAACATACAGATATGTTTGGAAGTCGGGAAAATTATTTATTGTTGTATTGCATCTCTAAGGGTGACTACACAATTTCGAATCTCAATCCTGTTGGAATTGTAAAACTAAAGACCACATAATTATAGAGCAATATTGTATATGTTATCCCAAGTTTCCAGATGTATAAGTATATCTCATGCAACTATATAGAAGAAGACAGATGAAAACATGAGAAATCACCGATTAGATTACTGACTCAAATATGTCACGTCTTTATCAACATCTGAAACTATTCAACTACCACGCTCTGCTCCTTTTGCAATCAACTTCACTTTCATAAGATCAGATTATTCATCAACTCTACTTTTTTTGTTTTCTTTTGTTTCTCTATTCTATTTTATAAGTCATATGTTTTCAAGTTTTCAACCGTCTCACGGCTTTGTAGTAGGGCCTGAATTGAGAAAAGTGTGGTGTGGATATTTGGCACGGGTCAGATCAATCTTTTTGAATCTCTCCATTCATTAGGTGGTGTCCATTACTCATTGATACATACAACAAATGAACAAACAGGGTTCAAGGCTTCAAGCTAACCAGATAAACAAAAGTATAATAGAATCGAAAGTGGTAAACGAACAAACTCTTCTTAGAGCATTCCCATCGGTGGGATCTGTTTTATTTTCTAATAATAAAATGGAATAAAAATAAAGTTTTAATCATTTTATTTCTTCGAACCGTGTCTCTGCGCTGATGAAATTAGATACTGAGAGACCCACAACGTGTCAAAATTCTATTGATTGCGTTTGGTTTTTTTTTTTTTCTCTTTTATTTTTTCTGCATTTGCCTCTCTTTCCCTTTTGACACAAACAAAAATTCGAAAGCAAAAATCGATTTTTCAAAATCTGATTCACAACCTAATCGAAGTTCCCATCGATCTCGAAGCTCGTTTTAGTTTATAGGCTTCAATCTCTGAATCTGCGTTAGAAAAGCTAAGCAAGAGCAATCAATTCCATGGCGTTATGTTCTACATTATATCTTTTTCTTCTTTTTTTTTTGGGGTATAATTTTGTAATCCCTTTCAGCTACTGCTAGATTTTGTTGATTTTGATTTCTGCTTCAGAAATTTTGGTGATCTGTGATCTGATTATTTTGTTGTGCACTTGCCGACTTATATCTTCGATCCGATGCTATTTTGATTTTGGACGAGTTTGATTATCTTCGTCTTTATTTTTTTTCCTTGAGTCTCGGTGTATATGCAACTGTGGATTTTTTTTTTGACCATCTTTCGGGGCATTTTCTGATTGTGCTTTTTTTTTGTATTAGGTCTGCATATGGACTTGCTCTGCTTCTAGGGAGTGATGATGGTGTTCAACCTCCGAAGAATAACAAAATTAGGACTTGTCAAGTTGGACATGAGGAATTTAGTGGTTTGAGTTTTCAAATGCTTCACGTTCTAATTTTCTGAGGTTCTTATTAGCTTTTCTTCCTCACTTGTTATTCTTTGTTGTTACAACTTTTATGCTAGAGTAATCAGGAAAGAAAGCTTTTATGCTAGAGTAATTAGCTTTTATGCTAGAGTAATTAGCTTTTCCCATTGTGCTTCTATGCTTTGTCATTGTTCAAAACTTGCATTTAGTTTTGAGGAATTGCTTACAGTCGTAGGCTCTAGGAAGGTTGCTTCAGCCTAAGTGTGTGTTTCAGCTCATCTGAGCTTGGTTGTTCCAATGGGATTTGGATTCGGCTGAAGAGTTGATCAAACTGGACCCTGAGTCGAACTGTCTTTAAATTCAGGATTTGGATTCGCCACCAATTATGGAGGAAGATGAAATCAAATCGGTTCCGGTTAACGAAGAGAGAGCTATTGTTCTTTATAATCCTCTCCAGCATTATCATCAACCTCCTCACCTTTTTGTTGATACAGACTTGGTTTTAGGGCTCAAGAGTAAGTTTGCTTTACCTTTTTGATCAATCTGTTTTAGTTTTGTGTTTCCGTGGTGTACAAAATGCTATTGTTTTATGAGGTGATTGACTCGAGTGTAGGGGGAGTTGAAACATTTGTTGTTAGCTTTCGTCTTTGCATTAGGGGATCATTTTTGTTCTCGATTAAGATATTTGACTATTCTGATGGGTGGTGTGATTGCTCTTTACCTTGTTTTGCAGATATGTTTTTGCGTTCTTCGGCATCCCTTTAATTTTGTTGTAACCTCTCCAGTGTGTTTTTAAATCAGAGACGTCTGCTCCTTGGTGCCACCATCGCTTGTCCTAAAGTTGATGCTTTCACCGCTGCTTCTCAGAGAAGGTAACGTTAAAAAGCTTTTTTACAAGTTCTCATTGATTGTTGAAATTGATTTCTTGTTTTCTTCTCAATTTTTCTTCTCGATTGTGTGGACTACCACCCGTGGATGTCCAGTCCCACAAACTTCATGCTACAGATGTCCAATCCTGAGCGTGAGGGGGTGTGTTAGAATATATCCCACATCGGAAGAAACATAATTCCTTGAGCAATATATATAGTATGAGGCAATCCTCCTCTCTTGAGCTAGCTTTTGGGAGTGAGTTAGGCCCATTACTAATATGGCATCAGAGACCAAGGTTAAAGCCCAATGTCTCAATTATGGGGTACACTCGTGGATGTCCAGTCCCACAAACTTCACGTTTCAGATATTGATCCTGAACGTGAGGGGAATGTATTAGAATTGTCCCACATCGAGACTTGGCAATATTTGGGACTAATATAAATAGTACATGGATCCCTCCACTCATTGTCAATTGGTTTTGGGTTGGATATCCATGTTTACTAATAATAACTAATGCTCTTTACCTTGTTTTGCAGATATGTTTTTGCGTGATGCTGGGACCCATCCCAGTTCCAGTCCTTTGAGGAACCGTCTGCGCCAAAGATTACTGAGTTGGATGGTGAGGATGAGATGAGATGATGGAGGAAGCAGCCATGGATGTGGAAGAAGCATCGCTGCCACCGCAGCAGCCGCAACTCGTGGGAGGGTTGTATCAGTGGCAACAGCAGCAACAACTTCATTGTATGGTACCACAACTTCCCCAAATCAACTCTACTCCTATCTCTACTTCCACAACTTCTTCTTTTTAAACCACACTTTTTTAGTATTGTAATTTATGTTTTAATGTTTTTATATTGTAATATATTTGTTTTTTTATACAGTTTCTAGTTTTATTTTTCTAATATTGCATAGATTATATAACCAACATGTATAACATTATAAAATATACTTTAAACACATTTTTAATAAAAATTATATAAGACACTCATATTTGGGGATGATTAATGGGAGGAGAAAAAAATAAAAATATGGGATGAAGATCAAAACTTAGATTAGTATTCTTTTTAATATTATTAAAAATTATTGACACTGATTTGAGGAATGGTCATGCTCTTAGAATGTCCATAGCTTGTGGGCGTGTGTTTAAAGGAGGCCTAGCTATTTTTTTCTTATTAGGCCCATCATTTTTAAGTCTTAGCCTTTAAAGACATTTTTATTTCTAAACTCTTGTAAACCCCCCTTAATAGAAAGAAAAAGATCCCCATCCCAAACTCACCACTTTAGAAGATTTCAAATTGCTTTTATTTCATTAATCTAATATGTCTTTTATGATTTTTTCTTTAGTTGTACTTTTAAATATGTGTAAGTAATAATTCACTGATCGATATATTTAGAATGACTTTTTAAATGCATGAGTTAACTTTGAATGAGTAATACTGTAACATCCCGGTTTAGAAGTGTTTTATAAGTCTCGACACCTTCTCCTTACTGTTGTTGTTGCGGATTTCATGCTTAAGCTGTGAATAAAGCAAAGAGAGAGCAAGAGAGAGAAGCTTGGTGTGGTGTGAAGAAGATTAAGAAGAAATCATTATCGTCATGGTTTAATAGAAAAGGGTTTCGACATAGCAAATCGTACCCAAAGCTTCGTGAGGTGCTTCGTCTCAAACGCGAACTGAGACCAGAGGGGATTGTAAGTGCGATCGTGGGCTGTCTGGTACCTAATCGACACGAGGGAAACTCTTTGACGTCTAGGACTAGCTTTCCACTTGGGGGATTTTGAAGTTAACGGGTGTTACTGGGCTGTTGCAGACGCGAGGAGAATCTCTCTTGGTTTTATTTGTTATTAGAATCATCTTGTTAAGGTAATGTGTAGTGTGGAATCATGACAATGATGAAGAGGATGATCTAGGGTCTCGGTTTTGTGATGTTGTTTTTTAGTGTTGGTATTGTTGAAACCTTAGATAGAAATATGTTAAGTTGTTGGTTATGTTTTATGTTCCGATGTGCATATTGTTTGTTTGGTATGTTTGGATTGTAATTAAATATTATGAAATATTTAATTATATTATATTTTAAATATAAAAAAATGAGTCGGGTTGTTTTAAATACTTCTGTAACCAATGAAAATTTATGCTAAATAGTTTTGTGAACTGATCAAACCGAAACTCATAGGTATATAATTTTGTGAATTAATTTCGGGACGGTTCTAATGTTTTTTCCTTTATTATTTGTGTTGTATTTGCATTTCATGAATCCTTCTCGCATACCTAAATGTCTAATGCCTTTTTATTTTCCAATCAATTTATTCAATGCTAGTACCTTCTTGTTTCTATTACATTAGGTAGTTATTTTAGTGATTGAAAAACTAAACTAAAAATAAATTGATTTAGCTACCCTCTCTTATCGAATACTTTTCGTGTTCCATTGATCTTGGTGGGGTTCGATCTTGTAATTACTACTAACATTTGCGGGTTGCTAAATTGTTTTTAAACTTAATTGTGGCAATTGCAAAATAAATTATGAACATATCGATTTTCTTTCCTTATATTAAGTCAAAGAGGCTTTGTTCATACATATACGAGTCTTGACCTCTAACCAAAAAAACGTCTATGCAAACTCTTTAAAGTTTAAAGACTCTATCTTTTAAACTATCTGCACATAAAATAATACTTTAAAGTTTTGTCTTAGTAAGAATTTTTTGTTTGCCTAAGCTAACTTCTATTGTCGAAATCGTTTTGTATTATGCTGGTCCTTGTCAGTGCCGTGCTTAAGGTATTGTGAAAAGGGCATTTGCCCTAAGCCACCGATTTTTTAAAATTTATTAAGCCACATTTTTTTTCTATCTAGGCTTATATATATCTAAGTTGATGACATAAATATGTTTGTAAAGTGGTGTTTTGTTTGAGAAATCCATGACATTATGTCATTACAAGAAAATCAATATTTTTTATGTATAAGGAAATTTCTGCGCATAAAACAATTACTTTTTATAGTTATAACTATAGTATAAGAATACTAATGGAAGACAATTAATAAAAAGAGATAATTAAGAATAAAAGAATTATGTTTTGGAATTGTGGCTAAAAATATTTTTAGAAAAAAAGATAGAAAAATTTGGTTTATATTATTTTTTTTCATCTTAACATCATTGTTTTTTTGAAATAAATAAAAAAATAATTAATATCTTTAATAACAAAAGCCACAATTTTTATCCGCCCTAAGCCACAAATAGCCTGAGCACGACACTGGTCCTTGTAGGGTTTGATCTAGTAATTACTACTAGGACACAATAATTGCACATTGCAATTAGTAAACTGGTGTTAAACCTAATTGTGGAAATTGTAAAATAAAACATATTAACCTTCTTTACTTATATGAAATCATATATGCTTTTAGTTTGTAAGTGTGAGTATGACATCTGACAAAAAAACCGTCATGAACATATTGACATTTTTGCTTATATGAATTCAGATGCTTTTAGTTCATAAATGTGAGTCTGACATCTGACCAAAAAAACCGTCCATGAATATATCGCCTTTTTTTACGTATACAAAGTCATATGTGCTTTTATTTTATAAACGTGAGTCTCGCATATGACAAAAAAAACCATCCATGAACATATGGACCTTCTTTGCTTATACGAAGCTATAAATGCTTTTAGTTCATAAATGTGAGTCTCACATCTGCTAAAAAAACCGTCCATGAACAATTGACCTTCGTTGCTTATACGAAGCCATAGATGCTTTTAGTTAATAAATGTGAGTCTTAACATATGACAAAAAGGCATCCATGAACATATTGAGCTTCTTTGCTTATATGAAACCATATATACTTTTAGTTCATAAATGTGAGTCTGACATCTAACAAGAAAAACCGTCCATATAAACTCTTCAAAGTTCAAAAACCGCATTTTCATATGAAACGACACTTTCAAGTTTGTCTCACTTGTATTAGGAATCCACACTAAGCATTAAGTTTACCATACTCCAAAGTTTGGTTTTAGAGCTGGTCTCTGGATAGACAAATGCTTTATCGATCATTTTCATTTTGTTTCATTGTTTTCAATATATTTTTCTATAACTGTCACAGATCTATTGACATAGTGAGATAAAAATAATTACAAAGCTTTCTCAGTTACAATCGAAGAATTTTAGGCTTTAAATGGTGACAGCGGTTAAACCGGACTATTATCTCAATAGCATGCAAATTAGGAAGATGAAAAGAAGTTCTCATGCGCGTTTAAAGTTGTTTTAAAATGGTATGAAACCATTTATATGATTGGACTCAAATACAAGTGTACGCAACGCCACATTTTGTGGCTAAACCAGTCAAACCTAAATTTCCTTAAAAACGAACTTTCTCAAACTAAATTTAGATGTAAAATGGGTAACCCCGGCTATCCTCTTCCTATTCTATAAGAACGTAATCTTTACAAATAACTCCGTACATTATAAACGATACGTAATAAAGCTCAACTCAAGAAATGAGCCACATACGTATAAAAAGGTACAACAACAAAAAGACTATATATAATCATCTCTCCAGAAATACAACACAAACACCATTTCCAGAATTAATCATTCTTTACAATATCCTGACGGTAAAAAAGGAAGAGAATAGTTAACGACTCGACAAGAAAAAGCAAAAAAATGGAGTAAAAACCCGAACCCCGACCCCGACAACACAGCTTTAATCATAACCCTCCATTTGTCTTTAAGATCCCATGCATGCACGAGAAGTGGAACACTCAGGTACGCTGCCATTTTTTCCTTTTGCCTCTTTATTACTTGCTACATAATAATATTTATATTGTTTCATGTTCTTTCTCTTTTGCTTTCTTCATTTAACAGTTTGAGAAGCTGGTGAAGCGACCACCACACTGGCCGACGGAGAGTTATTGTTTACGTTCCTCTGCGACTTGTTTTGCCTCTTCGTGGCAGCTGCTGACGACGGCGGAGCCTCCTGCTTCTGTCCCGTCGGCTGTCTTACTTTAACCCCTCGTATCAACTGTCACAATATTAAGTAATGATGAGAATTGAATATTATGAAAAACTATTGAAAACAAAATTTGATGTTTCTCTTACATATTTGCCACATTTAACGTCGGAGTATATGACTATGAAATCACCTTCTTGGAGCCCATTGGTTTTCACAAAATCGCCTGTAAAAGTAAATTTTCAAGGAAAATTAGTTAGGCGGCCACAACATTAATAGATTACAGAAGAACAACAAACTATAGAACACAAATTTAATAATGGGTATATTTTCAAAAACGTACCGGTGTTCTCGAGAAGATACATCCTGCTTTTGTTGTTCGGCCAAAATCTACAACCCATTTAAAGAAGAAAATTAAATAACCAAAGAGAGAGACTGGTCAAAGTTCCAACTCTTGACAAATACACGAAAGACATTGAAAACAAAAATAAATCAAATGTTCACTAAATTATCATCGTAATTTACCTGTAGCGCATGTTCCACACACGAGAGGTTCCAATGTCTTCCATGGCTAGAGAGATACCGTCTCTTGCCTCTAGCTCCGGCAAGTGCGTCTCAGCTTCTTTCTGTATATTTTCATTTTCATAAAATTCAGTTCAATAAAAATTAACACCAAAATATCTTTTTAAAAAAAAAAATTAAACCAAAACAGTGAAAATAACAAAAATCGGTTTTACATAAACATAAAAACTTAAAAAGAAAACAAAAAAAGAAATGGAAAAAAGGAAAGCAAATGCTACAAGAAATTAGAAGTAATTTTACTTTTGGCAAGACGATCCTTCCAAGGTTACCCACGTCGCTTTGCTTCAAGACTTTCTGCAAGAGAAACCGCAAATTCTTTTCTGGTTTCCATCCCTTCCAAAAGAAATAAAAATCATTTTAAGTTCCATTGCAAATATCATTAATCAAACAGCTTCATCATCAAACCAATACGACTTGGTGCACTTACACTTCCCTTATAACATTAAACAATGAGAAAGATGAACATTGTGCATATCTACCTGCCGACGATCTGGTACTGGTACTGGTACCGGTACCACCTGCTGACGTGGCATAGCAGAAGCGGAGCCAGCTCGGTCCATCGTTGGTAACTGAGTCTCCATCGGTGGTGGTAACTGAGGTGGCACAGACGGGACGTTTGGCCAATACATCCATGTCCCTCCCGTGGCGGTTGTGGCCACGGGGTTAAGTTGTGGAGCCACCGCGGTACAGGTTTCTCCGACTTGGTTCTGGTTCTGCTGATTAGTGCTGTTGTTGTTGTTGTTGTTGTGTCTATGGTGATGAGACAAGAACCTTCTCTGTCTCGCCATCCGTTTCTTTCTTGCCTCTTTAGTTGCTGAGGAACACAAACGGAGTAGTCTCTGATCTCTCATTTGTCCTGGAGGAATATAAGGGTATTGATACGGATTCATGTTGTATCCGGTGAAACCTGTTGGCTCTCCAAACTGATTATACTGCGGGTTTGGCGGCATGGGGAATTGTTGATGTGGCATGGGACCAGACTGTGGTGGTGGCGGTGGCCATGACGGTGGAGATTCGAGTATAGGCAGATATTCCGGTGGCGGTGGAGGATAACTCGGAGCAGGCATGTATCCGAAACCCGGATCAGAGACAAAAGCTTGTTGTGGTTGTGGTGTAGGAACCCATGTTGAAGGTGAGAAACAGGTTTGATCTGACGGTGGGATTAAGTTGTTGTTATTAGGGTTAGCGTTTTGAAATGGATCTTGTTGGAATGATTGTTGATAAGAGAGGTTGTTGTTGTTGGTGGTGGTGACGGTGCGTCTTCTTTGCAAATGATTAGTTTGCACCCATTCAAGAATCAGCTTCAAAAGCTGCTTCATAGCTTCTTTCCCACCACCTAGCCTTCTCGCCGCTGATTCAATCGTAGCTTTCTTGATCTTCACTTTCCTTAAATCCTCAGCCGACACAGTCTCCTTGTTGTTCTTTAGCCATTCCAAGAACACAGTCGCGAGATCATCGTCTTGTTCCAAGGAAGAATTCATCATTTGCATGTCTCCTCCACTGTTATTCTCCAACATCGGAACAACGACCTGATCTTGTTGTCTCTCAAGGGTTTGGTCCATCAAGTTAGGGTTCTGCGTGTCATCATCTTGGCTAAATATGGCAGAAGTATCAAAGAACTCGTTGCTATCGAGTAGATCCATGTACCCGAAAGTCTCCATCATATCAATGCAATCACCACCGCCTTCACCGCAACCGAAACCTTGACTAGTTTCTAACGGAATCTCCATGGACGCTGTGGACTGCAATGCGCCAGAAGACTCATCACACTTTCCTGATCCGTATTGGTTTTGGTTGGGAGCCGGATCTTCTCCGTCTGATCTCAAGATAGCCCAAGAAGCAGCTGAGGAAGTGGAGGAAGAAGCAGCTGAAGAAGAAGAGGCTGAGGAGACGATTGCGTTGACAGGAGCTGGAGATGTTGAAGACGATGATGATGACGACATGCATGGGAAATCAGGAAGCGTCGGGAGATCTCCGTAGAAGAGTGAAGGGTCATGATGAACAATCAAGTCATCATCTCCATGAGCATGATGATGACTATGGTCACCTCCATGGTCATTTAGCCAGATCTCTCTACCAACATCATCCATTCCATCCATTAAAATAGCTTCATCAGCATCTCCGGCGAGTATTCCACAATCCTCAGCCAGATCTCCGCCGTTCGCCGCCACATGCAAGCTTTTCATTGGTGTGATGGATCCGTGAATAGTCTTTTCTCGCGATAGTGGAAATGAAAACGATAAAACTAGATTGGAGAGAGAGTGAAAAGTTAGGGTTTTTAGTATTTGTACGGACAGATAGGGTTTGTATGTGGGTAAGGAGGCAAGAAGGAAAAAAAGAAAAAAATTAACCCAACTTGGCTATCATCGAATCTTCAAACAACATAAACTATCTGGCCATCCATCTCCATAAAACAACATATAATCTTTTGAGATTGATCAGAAAGAGCTTGACAAGTTCAAAACTTTACAAAAGAGAAGAAAGAGGATCCACAACATATGAAAAGATCCAACCAAAACTAGCGATTTTCTCTAACTTCAGATGGGCAAAGATTGAAATTAAATATGGTCTAAATTTTGGTTGTGGATCTGAAGTATATATAAGAAGATGTGATATGTTCACAAAGATTGGTCTTTGGTTCTAATGGAACAGAGAAAGAAGTTTAGGTTTTAAAGAGGAAGAACTGTGATGAACAGCTAATATTATGTAATCTAAAACCGTTTGGGTTTACTCCAATGAAGGATAAATACAAGAAGACTCTCTCCTTTTTATTTTATCAAATTATGGAGAGATAGTACTATATATATAACTATAAAATAAACATGGTTAAAATCACCCAAAGAAGAAAATAAGTTAAAATAAGAGAGCCCCATGTGTTCCAGTTTGTTCCATGAAGTTTTTATTTACAACTATAGTTATCATTTTGTATAGTATAAAATATGTTCGTGAACTCTTTTTCTGACGATAAGTGATAATTTTGGTTTTAAGTTATTCTGTTTCTCTTTTGTAGCATTCAATTAACGCAGCGGAAAAAAAAGGAGAGAGACAGGAGTTTTTAAGAAAAAGAGATGTAACAGTTTTCTCAGCATTTGATTTTTCAAAGAAGACAAAAAGCAAACGTTTAAACTTGTGGGCAATATTGACAAAACTGTTGAGCTCATAAAAACTTAAAAACATTTAAAATTCTATTTATATATCATCTTGCAAGAAATAAAAATACATGTCTAGGAGAAAAGACAATGGTTTTTGAAATTACATTGTATTAAAATAATACTAAAACATGCTACATATTAAGTTGAATAAATAACTTTAAAACGAAGAGAAAATAGAAGTCCCCTCGTGCCGCTAGTATCTAAAGGTTGGTACAGAAGTTTGTGCCCCGAGCCATACGTTCGAATTTGAGTGGTGAGACCAAGCGGTGGTTCTTAAACACTTCTTTTGTATTAAAATATAAAATTTCCAATTATAAGCTTTCCACCTTCTATGTGCAAAATGGTCACTTTTACAAAAGTAAGTTTCGTCGGTCGGTTTTTAAATTATCTGGCCAAAAAGATTCGAAAAACTTGCACTTTCCTATTGAAGTGGAGGAGATAGACACGGATTTTATTACCCTGGAAATAATTACTTTAACATAAGAGTAGTAGCATATGTTTTGTGAATCTTTGTTTCAATGTTTTCCATGAAGAAAAAAAGAAAAAAAACTGTAATTTTAACACGATATATCGCGTACATATAATTTTTATTATTATTTTTATTTAATATTATATTTGTTTGTTAAATATTAAATGTTTTCCTAGAGAAATAATTAAATTTTTCGATCATTTGTACGGCTAAATGCAGAGCCTGCCTTTAACACAGGCAGGTGAACAGATGCTTGTGGTCTCCAAATAAGATAGTGAAGACCATGGCCATTGGAATAACCCATATGAGTTATTCAAAAATAAATTAATCATATAGTTAATATTAAACTAATTAAAGCAATTCATTAAGTACTTCAAACAAAATCATTCTTCCACTAGAAAATTCCTATTAAAATTGCTCACTAACTAAAATAAGAATTTTTAAAACAATTATTTATTAATTATCAAATTTGAATAATCTAAAATGACAAAACAATTATTTCAATTACTTATACTCCACAAAAAGAAAAGAAAAATATTTTACATAATTTAGATATATTAAACATATTTTAATGTGCAATATTAAGATGCTTGCTTGTCTGTCTCTAAAGAAAACTTCCTGCATAACTCTTGAAAATAATGTTTAACTACGGAGAGACCAACAATTTCAGTAACATCCTCTAGGAAGAAGAAGAACAGAGAAACTCACAAGCAAATACCATACATAGCCTTGTTAACATCTAACTGATATGAAATTTCTCTGCAATAAACATCACAATTCCAAATTTCTCTGCTAAAAAATCAAACTTTGAGGAGCATACACAAAAAGTCAAGAGAAACCCCCAAAATTGATCCAAATCCCAATCGTCAGATCGAGTAATATAACGATTGCACTGGATACGAACATAAATCGTTCTCAGAGACCACTATCTAACGTGCTTAAGCTGGAACAAGCAATCTCTTCAAGGTGAATCGATTGAAATCAACAAAAATTAGTGAGATTAATATGGTATCACCGTTTCGTCGAGAGAGAAGAGAGATAGATTTGGGGAAAGAAAAAAAAAAGAAAATGAGAAAAAAACTGTGTTTTATATTTTATCAATATCCAACCAGAAATTGACACGTATCTTAGAGCAACGGTTCCTTCCGATACTCCTCAGAGCAACGGTTCTGAGTTTTTTGTGGGCCAATTTTCTTATTTTTCTTTTCTTTTTTCCATCAGAAATTCTATGAGTACTCCTTTAAAAACACTATTGGACATGCTCTTAGTACCAAAGGTCAATGGTTCAAATCTTTTCAAGTATTTTTTTGTGTTTTTCAAGTTTTAAAAAAAAATATTAATGTATAATTGTCCCCACAAAATAATGGGTTTGTCGTCTTAATATTTTCAGAAAAGACTATGGCTAAATATTTATATTATTTTTTTACCCGCAATATACTTCATTACCATTTGTTTGTTATATTTAGTTTGTTTTGTTTAGTGTTTGAGATTCTATTTTGATTGTTAATTATTATAACAGAAAATAAGGGATCTAAATAAATAGTAAGTCATTTATAAGCTATGATTAACTCACATTTTCCTAATGATTTAATTATTTTACACAATCTTAGTTAAATCAACTTAATTTTTATATGTCAAATATTCTAATATTAATAGTGTTGACATAATAAAATGAGGATTTAACCCGTGTTAGCACAAATTTAATGATATTTTATTAATTCCAACTTGTTCTCTTTATAACCTATTATATTACCATATTACATAGTATTTTTTTAAAAACTAATTTTACATATTTGTAATATTTTAAAAATTTATTAAGTTTATATAAATTAATTATAATCCCCTATATAATAAAACAGAAGTACAAAATCTTTTTTTTGTAGACTATATAATATGGGTTATAAGATTAATTATTTGATTATTTGATAGATTATAGATTATATGGGTTGTAACCATTACTTAAATTTTGATTTCAGATCCTCTTAAAAAGGATATTCCAAAAAAATAAAATAAAATCCACAGAATATTTAATTAACCATATATAGGCAACACAATCTCAAAAATTAATCACTCTTCCGCGGATTAAAAGTGATTTTCGATTTATACTAGCAACTATATATCAGAATAACAGAAATAATATTTATTATGATTGAATTGATAAATTTCAAAAATATTTGGCTAATCCGCGGAACAATCATAAAAAATATCAAAAAAAAAATTCAAGTCCTCATATTTAGCATATGATTTTATTGCATAATATTTTATTCACAATAACTTTTTAAAACAATCACATAAATTATATTTTATATAAAAATTACAATATAAATAAAAGGAATTTCAACCTGTGCTGTAGCACGAGTCCTAATCTAGTATTTAAATAAATATGAATCGAAGTTCTTCTTACGTTAAGAATTAAAGCTCACAGGTTTTGAAAAACAAAATAGGAATCAAATTGTTGTTCTTGTTTGCAAAAGATTCATAGATAGAATATCTTTAATACACAATAGAAAGTGTGATTAAATATATCATAGTTTCTGTTTCCATATTTATTCTGTTGTATTTTTTAGTTGGAATAGTATGTAAAATATTTAGAAAACAAAATTTGAAGTAATGTTATTTTTGGAAACTTTTTAGGGGTTTATGTTGTAAATAAATTTTTAAATAAGTAAAACTAAAAGGGCATAATACAAAATGTACTTCAAAAATGTTAATATAGATTGTTACAAATAAAGCTGTCAGAATGGGCTATCTGCGTCTATTTTGACGATCGGTCCATTAACGATCATGTTTACTAATGACCATATTTTTATGGGCTCTCCATGGATGTCTATTAGACAACATGTAACATATTTTGTAAAATAAGTAAAAACACAAATATCTAAAAACAAATTTGACAATGAGAAATGAGTTTTAAAATTTTTCCCAAATCGATTTTGACCTAGAATTGTTTGACCAATGGGCTGACCAATATCCAGATTGTCCAACCCGTTTTGTCCATGAATATTGTTGGACATAGACCATTTAAAACCGTTTCAGTTATGGGCTTGTCTATGACCGGTCCATAATGAAATGGACATTGGCTGACTATGGACAACTCACCCATTTTGACAGCTCTAGTTAAAAACAGAAGATCATGTACTAGTACTTTATTTATTGGAGAATTTCTCTATTTGCTGCTAATCTTTGTAAAGTCAACAGAAGAATGCTATGGTTAAATGGGGTTGTGCTTTGACATTCCATTATTTTCTAATTATGATAAAAAGTCCCTGTGGCAGGATTTATCTTTGAGTCTTCTCTATATAACAATAACAATAAAAAGTCCCATAAATTTTTATAAATTATCATAATCATGATTTGAATTAATAATGCGATTTGTTCTAGTGTCACCCATCTCAATCTCATAGTCAAAGTATTCCATATAAAATTGTATGTTTAACAAAGAAAAAAATAGAAATATATTTGGTTTGGCAAAACAAATTTAACATCTTAAATGTTAATAAGAAACTAGTAACACCATTGTAGTAAAATTAGGGCTTTTTACAAAAAAAATCTTATGAGTTTAGGATTTATCATCAAGACTTACAGGAATAGGCCTTTTAATTTGATTGAACAGACAAAATTACCCTTTAACTAAACGATTCTTCTCAATCTCACATTTCTCTCACCTCAACCACATTCTCAGATCTTGCTGCTGTGGTTTGAAGAGAAGACTTGTGACTATCGTGAATGCTCAGATCTCTCAGCTGATGCACGTTTAGTTGATCGTCTTCCATTCTCATGGGTAAAAAGGAATTTGATAATCTCCTCCTCCTTCATAGTTATCTAGTTTGTGGTTCATGTAAGATTGAAAGAGAATTTTGATATGATTAATGTTATCTAGTTTATGTTCATGTAAGATTAGGGTTCTTAGATAGTATCTCTTTAGGGTATAGCTTCCTTCATCCAAAGCAAAATAGATGAAATCCATTGAATTTATCCAACCGGAGATGGTGTTGGCTTCGGAGTCGTTTTTTGTTTTTCGGAAGCCAAGAAATTGGTTTTCAAGGTGACGAAGATGGTGTGTATGAAACAAAAAATGAGATGCTATGGTTTTGCTTGACGGAAAAAGGTGATTGTGGTTGTGGTCTGGTTAAAAGAAGAAAAGAAAAGATACAGAGGTTAAGGGAAAAATTGATCTAATAATACGAATTTAAGAGTTCATTATTATTTTTGGAATGCATGATATATATAACATATAAAATTTTATCTAATTATGTGAAAATGCATTTAATTTAACTGAAGAAGTATTGAATTACACACTTGAATTATATACTTTAAGTACTCTTTTCACTATTTTACTTTTTAAAATAATAATTAAATAGAAAATTTGTGATAAAGAAAAAATTACGGGCTATATGAAAAAGATAATAACCAAAAAAAAAAAACTTAACCAAATTGTGACAAAGTATCTAATTACCAAATTGTGACAAAATAGTTCATAAAGAAAATTTTCGGAGAAGGTATTTCCAAATCTTAGGCACTTTGAAACTAAGTTTGCGGATAATATAGGTCTAAAAAGAGATTTGAAGAATTTTTTTTTTACAACGATTTGAAAACTTTATTTCACACTATTACAACGATTATTTTCTCATGAAACTACGCACTATTTAAGTAGCCAACTTTGAAAATTGAAACCAAGAATATTTAGATTGGTCCATAATGACGAGATCAGCTCATAAGCATAAGTCCGACGACTTCGGCTTCGACTTACGAAAAAAGATAAATAGGTGTAGAAGATAAAGAAAAGTCCAAAAAAAAAAAGAGAGATATTAGGTTTAAAATAAAGAATTAGTCTATATTGTGAAACCTGACTTTTGTTCATGTATAAAACAGAGAATTTTTTATCAAAATAGGCACCATCGATTAAAATAGAGAAACATCCCCCCCTTCCTCTTTCAATTGGAAAACCTATTTTTTTAGAAGGTAAAAATCCGATGTAGTCATTGAGATTTGGTCAAAATTTAATAAACCATTTTTTTCTCCGAGAGAATGTAAAATATATTGTTTACTTTTGTCTAATTTGTAAATAAGCTATAGCATAAAAAATCAAAACATAAGAAGTTTCTGTTAGTTAGGGATGATATGGTATGTTGTCCAAGTTTCTATTTTTGCAATCTAAGCATCACCATCAGAGAACCATTCCCGTTGCTCAAAAAATCAAAATAAAATATATTTTAATATATAACTAATAAGAAAATGACATGTGTATAAAATGTATGAGTAACGCTGCTACAGTGAGACTATGGACATTGGTTTTTTTTCAACACCCTCCTTTTTACTTTTTAACACTCCACATCATCATCTCTTTCTTCCATCTAATAATTCAACACCCCCTCAATTTTTATCATCTACAATGGTTCTATTTAATAAAGTTCAACACCTTATTTTATTTATTTTATTATTTATTTTTATATGTTCAAATAAAATGAAACAAGTATCTGTTTATAAAGTATCAAAAATAATAAATTTTGATGTAAAGCAAAATAAAATAAATTTAGATTACTATAATATAAATGATTTCAAATAGTTAGGATAAAATTAAAAGTATAAAGAACTTTAACAACCAATAATAATGCATCATGTGTCCTTGTGGTCCCATTTTTGTTTATTCAACATGTTGAAAGAATTCAACATGGTTTAATCCACATAATTTTTTTCTCATTTTTCAACACCTTCATTGTATGGTTTCAACAGTTGAATTTATAATTCAACACCTCCATTGTATATAGTCTGAGTAACTTCAACAACTTCTCTCCCTTCCTCTCTCTTTTTTGTAATTTTTTTATTAAAATAATTTGGGGGAAGCAACCATCCAGTAAAGATAGTCAAGAGTTTTGGAAACCAAACATATTTAGGCACTGATTGGTAACAGCTGTGACTTGTGGTTGTAGAGACTTTGGCCTTGAATGGAGAAAGCATATTAGGCAGAGCATATCAAGTGGTTCAAGCAGATTAAGCAGAATAAAAGTAGATCAAATATTTGGCTGTTCAAGTGCAGATCAAGAGTGGACAGCATCAAAAAAGATGTAGATCAGATCTGCATATATTTCTCCTGCATTTACCACAAAAAGGCAAAATAAATATGAACTGCACACAGTTTATCTGCATTAACTTTTAAAAGTAAAAAAATTCTTGAATGGTAACTTAGTGATAGGAGAACTACATTAAATGGTGATCTGCTATTTTTCTGTCCTCCCATTCAAAACCTTTGACTTTAAAATTTGAGCTGTAGAGAATTTGGCTGTAAATGCTTTCACTGTAAAAACTTTTACTGTTAAAATCTGACTGTTTACCAAAACTTTTAAAGCTGTAGATGTTATTTTTTTTATTAATAATAAATATAAATTATGTCATAATATAATTCATAACAATTTAATAACAAAAATAAAGTTTATTAATGATAAATTAAAATTTTTAAAATATATGTCAATAAAATATGTGATTTTGTTTTGAAGATTCTGTTTTTATTTTGTTTTTGGTGATTGATTTTTAATCGTTTTGAATGGCTTTTTTATATTGAGTAGTTATATATATGACCAGTCAAAAATCCATTAAACACTAATCAATGTATTTTTTTTTAATATTAGATTTGGAATCCATGCTACGCGTGGGTGTATTTGATATATTTTGATGAAAACTATATATGATTGATGACGATAATAAAATATTATCTAATAAAAAAAATAAATTTCAGATACACAATTTTTTAAAATATAAAATCAGTTGTGTTATAAAATCAAATCTGATTAAAAAAAATCATGAATTTAACTCGACGTCCAGGCGAGGAGAATCAAACTGATGACCTGACATATCCTAAACTATTTATTTGACTACCGTAAAAATAAAACAATTTTATCATCATGAATTTAACTCGTTTTCATATTTAATTGATTGCTACCACCTATGTTTTCGTGTTTTTTATTCCATGTTTTCTTATCTTTCATATTCTTTCTTGTCATTTTCATTGTCAAATTTTGTGGTAATTGTCATCTTTACTTTTACCGTCTGGTTCTATGTTATACTCTTTTTCTTCTTCTTTCTCGTCAACTTCTTCACATTCTTCTACTGAAAAACCTTTTTTTTAGACTACCACACAACTTGTTAACCCATCAAACTCCAAGAACAAAATCAGTTCTTTTCTCATAAAAATGAAAAAATAAGATAAAAAATAAAAAATTAATGAAAGAATATCAACTCATCTATATAATCATATACAAAAATATGTTTTACAGCTCATAAGAAATAAAAAGCACAAACGTAGATAAATAAGATAATTTATGTTTTACATCAATATTTATAATATTTTAATCTTTTAAAAGGTTTCGAAATATAAAATTTGAACCTTTTAAAAAGTTTCAATATTTATAATATTTTAAACTTTTAAAATTTAAAAATTATAATATTTAAAAACTTTTTAAAAGCTAAGAACTTTTAAAAGTTTCAATATTTATAATATTTAAACTGTTAAAATATTATAATATATATTTTGAAACTTTTTAAATTTTTAATTTGATCAAATTAAAAAACTTGATCAAACCGAAAAAAACTTTTAAACTTGGACGCCTAATAAATCAAGCTTTCTTGCTCATTCGTTGTTGGAAGCATATTAATATTATTTATACTTGTTCTGAACTATTGTCTAAAAATTTTATAGCCGATGTGGGATATTATTGTACATAGTTCTTTTATTTCCATAAATTAAAAATTTTTCTTTTTCTAAAAAATTCTGGAAATTTAAAAATGTTAATGAATGACATGTCAAAACGTGATAGGTTGTTTAAAATAATTCTTAGTATAGAAAATTCTGGAAATTTTTAAAATGTTAATTAGTGAAGTGTCTAATCCCTATTGGTGGTTTAAAATCCTATGTGGACAGTTTAATAAGCTTATAGCTCCTACTTTTGTTTAGTATAGATTACTCTCTTACCAATGATGTATTTCATAAACTCTTTTACATCATTATTAATGATGATGATGAATAAAAATAAAATTATTATTGAAATAGATCTTAAAAGAAATAAAAAAGATAAAAATATTTAATTTGTAAAAATAAAATATGTAAAATATATATACTTTTGGAGAGCTTTTAAATATAATGGGAAGAGAAAAAAATGCTTTTAAAATGTGTTGATTTTAAAGCATAATTTTGAGGCTTTAAAAAAGAAAGTGAAATAAAGAAGAAAAAAAATTAAAGTGACTGTTGAAACTTAAAAAAATAATAAAGTCTTAAAAGCCTGATTGGCAAATAAAATGCTTTTATAACTTTTAAATGGTTTTAAAGTCTTAAAAGTCTTCACCAATCAAGGTCTTAGTTGAACCATAATAAATGGTCTTTGTTTCATTAAGCGTGGTCTAAAAAGATATCATTTGGATCAATATTTAGATCCTGATTGATAATTTAATCTTTGTGATATTTAACAAGTCAACAAGTCTGAAAATAAAATTTATTTATGGAATTTGTGCTATTTGTATATGAAAGAAAATAAAAATTATTTGTAAAAAAAAAAACAGTTTTACATTGAATGTATATATTAATTGACATTAGTAGAGGGTTTTAGATGGTGAAAACCAGAAAAAAAAAACTGACAAAAATTGTTGAATGTCTAGTTTGAACTTTGAACACACAATATTTATGTTGATAATAAACCAATAAAATCTTGTGGAGGGAAAATGGCATATTTCACACTAACAATTTCGATTTTGTGTTTCATATACAAACAAATTAGCAGTGCGTATTCCTAACTAAACAATCAAAAAGTTCAAATAACCTATATGAAATTTAATTATAGTGTTTTAATTAAAATTAATTGTTATTATGATGACTATATAGCTAACATGGCGATGATGTGAAAATGACCTAATAAAATCACCCCTAAACGACACTGTTTTGGGCATCAAAATTTTAGAAAATGCAAAACTGTCTCTACCTGAATCCTGAAGCATGAAGGACATAAACCAATAATTTATATTATCTTTAACAAAAAAAACATAAACCAATATTTTATCAAATAATGTAAATTAAAAAAATAATAATAATAATAATGTAAATTTCACGAAACATAAAAAAAAATCTATAAATTATTAAATATTGTAAAATAATTAAATTTCTCGGTTCTATGTTGTACTATATATATTTAATAAATTAATATTTTTAAACTAATAAACTCTCCTAATCTTATTATATAAAGTTGGGTTTTGAAAGTTAACCATTAATAAAATTTTGACATGTGTCAAGTTATCAATCTCAGATTTTGACATGTGTAAAAGTTAATATTTAATAGGAGTAATTTGATTACAACAAAAATAAAATATTTTGTTTTTTATTATATAAAGTTGGATTTTGAAAGTTAGTCATTAATAAGATTTTGACATGTGCCAAGTTCTCAATCTCAGATTTTGACATGTGTAAAAGTTAATATTTAATAGGAGTAATTTGATTACAACAAAAATAAAATATTTTGGAATTTCAAAAAAAAATATAAGTTTTTTAAAATAATTATAAGAAGATTATATATATATATATATTTAATAAAATTTGAAATTATAATATTATTTAATTATTTTTAATTTTAAGTTATTCAAAAACATTGCTTGCAACTTTGTTTAGTTAGGATTTTTTTTAAGGGGAAGGTAAATTTTTCTTATTTTCTTAAACCAAAATTTTTTCCTACTTTCTTCTTTTTCAGTTGGAAATAGGTAATAAGATTAATATGTTGACCAAAAAAACTTAATATATGCGTCTACTTTTCTTAATACTGTATTTTAAAATTTATTGTAGTATTTTTAAATTATTTTAATTAATTTGTATTTTCATCTTTGAATTATTTAGGATTCATATATTATCTTGTTATAATTTTCTATTGTTTCTTTGATTATGTCAAATTAATTTTCTTCTAATTACTCAACTTTGATTGGTTGGTCATAAACCCTTCTTTATTTTGCAAACATAATTGTTACCATTATCCATTCAATCCCAAAGGAAAATAACGAGTAGAAGCTCATAAACCTAATGGATGGATAAAATAGGTTAATCAAACACAAACTTGCAACAAACATAGACAGATAGATTGGAAAAACATAAATCGTTGTTGATAAATCCATAGGAGATCAAAGACTGTGACACCCTGGTTTGGAAAAAGGTTTAAAAGAATTGATTTTGGCTATATATGTCACCAAAATGCACTTATTTTTTCGGTCAAGGGTCCTGAGAGAATTTTATGATGGGTGACCTTCCTGAAAGTGATTGTCGGAACTTTGTGAGTGAGGATAAAACATAGGAAAATATCATTTTTTGATTTGTAGGATCGGTAAACAAGTTTTAAAAGCCTCCCAGACGTAACAAACTGGCCATCGAATATGGGTGGGTCCACGAGCCGGGAATAGATGTAAGGCCCACTTAGGAAGGTGAGCTCATGGACTGAGAGTGGACATGGGCTCACTAAGCAAGGTGGCGCTTGAGGCATTACATAGACAGAGGCTACATCATGGTGTGTCAAAGACACTTTCAGGAATACATTGGGAAATTTAACATTAGTTACTATAAAAAAAAATTTGTGACGTTAGAAAAAAGGTTTTTCTTTCATTGGTTGTCGGAGCAAGCCATTTTGAGATAGCAAAAAGAAGTGAACATGTTCTCTCCACACAGGGGGAGAGCACAACCAACAGCGCTAAAATTTGATATACTCAAATTTAACCCTGAGCTACTCTCTCAAATTAAGAGATCAATTGTAGTACTTAGGGATCGAATCCACAAAGACTCCAGATTCACACAATAGATTTAATAATCTTTTAATTATGCTAAACCAAAATATTGTAATTAAATTGCAAGATTAAACAGAAAATAAAAGAGTTGTAAAATTCAGAAGGATTAAACGCTAGGCCTAGGAAAATTCTCAGGAAATCATGGAAAATCAGATCAATTAATTAAGCAAGCAAGATTCAATAATTAAGCACCGTTCTTGAACTCTAAACACAATTGTAAAATAAATCAGTTCTCACTGCAAATATTATCTAAGTTTTAAAACCCAAAAATCCAAATCTCTTTGCAAAATTCAAGTTAAAAACCAGCAATAAAATCAAGTTTAGATAAGTTCTTAAAATTACTAAATCAAATCTCTTTGCAAAAAGTAATTTTGCTCACCAAAGGTTTTTGTTAGGAAAATCAATTATATTCTCATATCAATTAATAATCCTAAGATCTAAATCGAGATGACTAATCAAAGATCTAGCATTAAGAACAACCTATGGTGAAGAATAAGAAAGATAATGAATCCAAACAATTAATCAATCTAAGAATCCATGAAATCCCTAATGAAAAACCCTAAACCTAACAAACAGATCTACTACGACATAATTGTAAAAACACAAATTATGAATAAAATAGATAGCATTAAGAGATTAAAGGAAGAAGAAAAGAAGTTATGAATCTTCTCTGGAAGGAGTATTGATTCTTCTCTCCAAAAAACTCTCTAAAATCTCTCAGGGTTTTCTCTCAAAAGTTGCAGGGAAAAATAAAGCTTAGGTCTAAACAATGACCATAAAAATCTTATATATATTCCTAAAACACGTCCAGTGACTAATGATGCAAATATGGAAAACATTGGGGTAGTTTTGTAAATCTTCAAAACTTGTGGGAAAACTTCTGATTTGTCTTGTGGACACTGCATCGATCGATACATATGAAGCATCGATCGATGCTTACTCTTGAACTGGTCTCCCAACTCGTAACTCAGCCTCAATGCTTGATTATACTCCAAATCTTCCTATTTAGCTTCATTATACTCCCACCCATGCTAAATCCTATAAAGACTCAAAATACTCTAAAAATACCAAAAAGACTCTATAAATAAGACTTATATCATGGCTAAAAACACCTAAAAACCATGATATATCAGGCACAACCAAGGTTCTCTCTATGGTGTAGAAGGTTGGACATAAGGTTATCTCCCCAAGGAAGGAAGGTGGAGGAGGTTTGATGTAAGGTTATCTCTCCAAGTGAGGAAGGCGAAGCCAAGGTTCTGTCCATGGTGGAGGAGGTTGGACGCAAGGTTCTCTCCATAAGAGATGAGGGCGGATCCGAAGTTTTCTCCATGGTGGTCATATACTATTGTGATGATACATCATTGATTAGTATATTATGTAATATATTTTTTATTAAAAATGTTTTTTGAGCCAACAATTTAAGTAATTAAAAAACTATGCAAAAGTGAAAGTAAAATAGTTGGCTTAATGTGTTCATACAGACATTTTCTAGGTGAGTGAATATATTTGTAACATAGAATATATTTAGGTGTAAAAAAATATATTTTTAATGGTAACATACATAAAAAATTTGTAAATGGATATAAATCATTGTATTATAATAAAAATAAAATTTATAAATAACATACAAAAAAATTTAATATAATTTATAAAACTTTAAATCCGCACATCAGACGGATCCTCATCTAGTACTATATATTTTTGGGATATTAATAAAAATATATATCTACATAAATTAATAATATTAATAGGAATATATATTTCAAAAAATTATTATCTTATTATCATATCAAATTTAGTTAATTTTTACACTATTATTTTTTACACTTCATTAATTTGTTGTTTTTTTTTTTCCACTTCAATAAATTGGATCAAAGCAAATAACAAAACGGATCTCACGTATACTTTGTCCACCCCTAAATTAGAGCCGTACGACATCACCAACCTTTATATCGTCGTTCCAAAATTAGAGTTCGTATAAAATGAAAGAAGAAAGACTTAAAAAGACAGAGAGAGATTGGTTGCACATGCAAACAAGAATCCTTTCGTCACCATTCGTGGTTTAAGCGGCGGGTTGTCTTCATATGCTGCCATGTGTCACCATTTCTGACTTTAAAGCAACCTTCTTTATCTCGTTTCCGCCAATAACTACGTTTTACTTCTTCTTTTTGTTTTTTTTCTCCATCGACCCCTCTCTCTCGTATGACATTTAACGATTGAAACCATACATATCTAGTATACTTAACTCGTATCTAGTTAGATTAGATCGTATCTAGTAAAATTAATAAACTAAGGTAAATGTTTTGTCCATTATAGAGCATAGAATCCAAAAGCTTGTAGGTTAAGTAATAGAAGAACAGTACATAAGACGTACGCATTACCACTATATACGATCGAGTAGAGTACTGCATACAAAGTTATAAATATATGTATATGTTTTTGTGTGGTAATAAAACTCATTATATATTATTATAAGATTTGTTTTTGTCCCGTTGACTACTAATATAGCTACACGTAAACCCTTTCCTAAGCTTTGCATATGCCTCTGCGGCTTATCTTAGCCTTTTGTTTTCTCCAATAAACGGCAGCCACGAATATGTTTCGTATATTTTTCTATTCGTATGTCATTATTTTTGATGGTGTATAGTTGCGTTAAAAATAATATAATATCGCAATATCATTGCTTTAATGCTTGTCTTCTTTGTTTTTTTTTCCTTTTCAAGTATGTGAATATATTTTATATATTAAAAATATTGTGATAAATAATCGTGTCAGGCATTATATAAAAAATACTTGTGTCAGGAAAAAAGTTTTAGTATTTTCCTAAATTAGACAAGTTTTGTTTTTGTGGTTGTGGTATAAGGTGATAACTGATAATTTATGAGATGATGCTACCAGCATAAAAAAACTTGTAGGATATAAGGTATTCGTCCTTCTGTTTCAAGAATATATTCGAATGTCGCTATATATATATATATATATATATATTTGTTAAAAGGTTTTCAATTAATAGAACAAAAAGATACAGAAAATATTTACAGGGTTCAAGCCCATTACAATATTAATAATTTCGTTACTTTAAGGAAACAGAACTTGAACCATAGTTAGAATTGAACCAGATGTTGAGATCGAACCAGTAATTCGGTTGAGAATTTAACCGCCTATCCCCCGAACCACCTTCAATAATTGTTCGAATACAGCCAACAGAGGAAAGCGAAGAGGTAGGGTTACGGATCGCATCTTGAGGAGAGTCTTTTGCTTACCGCCTACTATGGTGCTCCAGAGAACCAAAGATGGAGAAGGGTTAATGATAGTTGAGGATTAGTATCACGGAAACTCGAAGCTCTGTTCCGGACCGTCAAGTCGATTTGTCGGAGAAGAAGATCAGAGGATTTGAAAGCATTTCGATGAAGGCGATGATTCCTCTCAATCCAAATTGTGTAGATCACCGCTTGACAAGCTATCAGGAGTAGTTTCTGGGCCACCTTATCAATTCTACACTGAGTGAGGTTGTGAAGAGTCGTAGACCAGTTGTTCGAAGGAGAGAAAGTACATCGCCTCGCTATTGTTGTCCAGATCGACCAGCTGTAGGGACATTCGAAGAAGAGGTGATCTCGCGATTCATGCATGGTTGCACAAAGAAGACAAAGGGGATCCACCTGCAAGCCCCAATGAAGAAGTCGGTCCCTCGTCGAGCAACGATTCAACACAAAAAGCCATGTAAGAAAGGAATGTTTTGGAATTCGTCCTGAGAACCAAACCACATCGTGCCAAGAGACAATAGGGTGCCTCTCCCTTCAAGCAGAGCAAATGGTGCCCGTGTTATGACGATCTCTGCTTCGGTCATCGATCCACCAAAGGTAAGTATCATGCTCATCAGTTAAGGTGAGAGTAGATAGGTCAATGTGCAGATTCACTTGCGCTTCTGATCGTGCAGGAGGTAAACACCATGTCCCCTGTCGCCATAGGTCTGAGAGACGAGCTCCTCTGTGAATACCAACTTGATAGAGTCCATCCTCCTGAAGGTAAGTCGACATCTTACCTAGGCTGCTCCAGTGATCAGTCCAGAATTGACATGATTTTCCATCTCATAGTTTTACCTTAATCCACGGATATGCCTCTTCTCTTATCTTTAGCAGCTTGTTAGCTAACCAGGAATTCCTGTTGCTAGGCTTACGGGTCCAGAAGGAGCTTAAATTTCCAGCCAAAATTTCTCTCTTATACCAAGCTACCCAGACCAATCCAGAGCGAAAGAAGAGTAACCAGATAAGTTTTATCATACACGCCTTATTCCAGATAGACAGATCCTTAATTCCCAATCCGCCCTCTTTCTTTTCTTGTATAACTGTTTCCCATGCCACTCTAACCGAATGATGACCTTCAGTTGTTCCTTTCCAGAGAAACGCACTGGAGAGAGAGTTCAGTATCCTTATACATTGCTTCAGCAGGACAAAACTTGAGCACCAGAAATTGGATATGCCAGCGATCACCGAGTTCAACATTTGTAATCTACCATCAAAAGAGAGAGACTTCGTGGACCAGGCATTGAAACAACCCTTTACCTTTTGTATCAGCGGTGCACAATCCAGTAAGCTCAGCTTCTTCGTACACAAAGGCACTCCCAAATATCTAATGGGTAATTGACCATGCGTAAGTCCTGTTATACTAACGATATGATCAATTTCAGACGGGGAGAGACCTGAGGTGAAGAAACTAGTCTTAGGGAGACTGACTGCTAGTCTAGAGACTGCCTCAAACTCTTTCAGAACTTGGAGAACACTTTGCACTGAGGAGACCGTACCATCAATGAATATCAGTAGGTCATCCGTAAAGCAAAGGTGAGTTAGTTTCAGTTCTTTACACCTATGGTGATACTGAATTCTGCCTTCCTCCGCTGCTTTATCTAGGCAGGCAGATAGACAGTTCATAGCGAGAACAAAGAGGTATGGGGAGAGAGGATCCCCTTGGCGCAGCCCCCTGAGACCTTTGAAGTAACCATGCACATTTCCATTGAATCCAACAGAGAAAGACGGTGTACAAATGCATGCCTTAAGCCAACGTAAGTATTGCTCCGGAACTTCAATTCCTCTCAAACAACTAAATATAAATTCCCACCACACTGTATCAAATGCCTTTGCTATATCAACTTTGATAGTTATTCTTTTCAACCCATTCGATTTCTGATATCCATTGACTAGTTCAACTGCTAATAGAGTATTTTCTACCAATAGTCTTCCAGGGATAAAAGCTGTTTGATTCTTCTGCACCAAGTCCGGAAGAATAGGCTTCAATCTCGCTACTAGCAGCTTTGAGACCACTTTGTACAGTGTATTGAGACAAGAAATAGGCCTGAAATCTGAGACAAGCGAAGCACCAGGGACCTTTGGTATCATTGCCAGAATGGTAGCATTAACCGTAGCCGGGAGAAAAGATGTATGGAAGAAGCGGAGAATGCTGAGAATAACCTCAGGCCCCATTATGCCCCAAGAAGCTTTATAAAATGCAGAGGTAAAGCCATCCAGACCGGGTGCTTTATTAGCTTTAAGTTTGAACATAACATTCCTTATCTCATCAGCAGTGGGAACCTTTACCATTGTTTGCTTCATTTCAGGTGAGCAGACTTTGAAACCAAAAGATAGGGGCGACAACTTGTGGGAGGACAGCAGGTGCAAAAAGAGTTTTGAAATGGTTTACCGCCAGTATGCTCATTTCCAACGGATCATCTACTATGATTCCTAAGAGGGTGGAAAACAATCGTATAGCATTGAAAGCATTCCTCATCTGCATAATACGGTGAAAGTAGGTAGTGTTCAGGTCTCCTTCTTTAAGCCAATTGATTCTTGACCTTTGCCTAAAATACGCCTCCTCAATTTTTCGCAGAAACTCCCATCTTGAGTGTAATTCTTTTTCTTGTTGATACAGGTCATGAGAAGGGTCTACCAGGGCTTGTACCTGCACAGATTGCAACAAACTGTTAGTCTCTCGCACTCTATTCTGAATATCTGAATAATTCTCTCGAGAAAGTGTTTTTAATTCTCTCTTTAATATTTTTTGCTTTGCACTCAAGGTGGACAAACAGGGTTCCTGAGAAGATATGCTTCCAGCCTGATTCCATGCAGTTCCAACTGTAACAATGAATTTTGGGTGCTTTGTTAGGAAATTGAAGAACTTAAAAAGTTTGGTTCCGGCTGAGGGGAGAGGGGCAAAAAGGTTAAGGCAACTTGGGGAATGGTCTGAGATATCTGGCGCTAGGAAAGAGACTGCACTATCAGGGTAAGAGGAAAGCCATTGGTTGTTTGCAAGAACACGGTCAAGCTTTTTTGCTATGGGGTTTAACGGGTTTTTATTGGTCCAGGTAAAGAGAGAGCCAGAAAAACGCAGGTCAAACATCTCAAGCTGCAACAAACAATCACGGAGCTCCATCATGCGAGTAGTGAAATGGTTAACAGTCTGCGTGGAGTGCTCTGCTGGGTGAATAATTTGATTGAAGTCTCCACAAAGGATCCAAGGAGTGGAATCAAGCGAAAGATTCTGTTGGAGTCTCAGCAGTTCACACCAGAGGTCAGTACGATCCTCACTTTGGTTGGGTGCATATATGAAGGTATAACAGAAACGATGACCACCTTGAACTGAAATTTCACAAGTGATTAGGTGAGTGGACTGATGCAGGACAGAGACTGAGGCCGGCGCTTTCCAAATGACTACAATCCTACCATCCTCATGCGAGTTGTGATTAGAGGTAAAATTCCATCCAGGTAAGGCCTTGTTCCTTAATATGAGTTTCTAAAAGAGCTCAAAAAATAGGCTTATTAGTATCAAGCCAAGTAGCAAAAGACTGATGCTTATCCGTATCATTAAAACCACGCATATTCCAACAAAAAAAATTTATATACATGGGGAAAGGTAAGAGATTAGTGACTAAGAGGAGTTCCTCCAGAAGGTGGAGGGTTTTCCCCAATGGAAGAGTCTAGAGGGTTTAGAGTTTGTGTGTCAATAACCATGTCAGTAATGGGTCAGCTGAGGTTGAAGTGGGGGGNGGGGGGAGAACGATGAGGTTGAAGAAAGGGTGGTGGTTTTAGAGGATTTTGTGGGAGAGAACTACTGAGAGAAGATGCTAACACATTGTAAGGATTGTGAATAGCGATTTCAGAAGGAGGAGAGGGGTTGAAAGTTTAGGTTTAGTTTGTTTTGGCACTAAGTGGGATTTAGGCGTATGGGATTTGTGACTTGCAGGTGGCTGGTGAGCACTCGGTAACAGGACAGAAGAGAGAGAGGCATTGGCAATTCCACTTGAATCAACCGGAGCTTCACCATTAAGCTCAGAAACTGGACCATTAGAGCAACCAACCTCTTCAGCAACCAGAAGTGGATTAGAAACAAGCTTTCCTTTGCCCTTCTTGACCGCAGGAGGAACCGTTGGTAAGTCTTTATTTTGTTTCTCTTAAGTCAATGAGGGTATCACAAGTGGGCAATAGCGAATAACATGTCCTATTTCTTTGCATTGTGAGCATGTAGGTGGAACCCAAGGGTACTCAACCTCAATGGAGATAACCTCACCATTCTCCCTTTCTATTTCAACTGAGGAAGACAAAGGCTCATTCAAATTCCTTTCAACCTTGACATGGGCAACATATAAGCTTACTAAATTTTTTGTGAACTCATCCATTTCCTTAGGCTCTCCAACCAATCCAGCAACTAAGCATATGCCTTTGTGATGCATCAGGTCAAACGACATACCTTTAAGGTGAGCCCAAATAGGTATTGCATCGAGATCCATACTCTCACCACCTGAAGAATCCCATTGGGCCACAAGGAACATACAATCACCAATATATCACATTTTCTTCTCAAGGATTTTTTTCCTCAAATACTCATTAGGAACTCGCACCAACATAGTATTGTTCGCATGATTAAGGTGAATCTCAAGCCTTTTACCTCGACCCCAAATGTGTGTGATTACACTCTGGATATGTTTGTATGTAGGTAGCCTTCCTTTAAACCGCCCAATTATAAAGTCTTTATGGATGTCAGCTCCTTCCTGGAAGACTGAGTCAGGGATGCAGACGCGAGGCTTGCCAGCAGGAGAGTATTCAATTGGTGCCAACCGGGTAAGTGATCTATCCTCAGTAATTTTCAGCTTCTGTGCTAGAGTTTTCGGTGGGATACTAGAGGTAGTGGAAGGTTGTGAAGCTTGCTGATGAGCAGTTTTTACAGGCTTGGTAACGATTGGATCTGAGGTGGTAGGGGGGGGGGGTAGAAGAGGCTAAGGGAAAGTCAGGGACAGCTTGTGTCGGCAATGGATGTTCCGCATGAGGCATGACACCAACGGCTTGCTGTGATGGAGCTAGAGTACCCGCTGCCACAACCGAACCCGGAGGCAACATCACATCTGGGAGTATAACAACATGTGCAGTCCCTTCGTCTGCTTGCGAGGGGTTACAGTCTCTTGAGTTACTAATATAACGACGAGCTACCTTTGATGGACAAGTACCAAGTAACCCGTCAGTTTGTGCCGCAGTTCTTGCTACAGTATCAACAGATCTAGGGATTTGCCCCAAATTTTTGTAGTAAGAATAAAGAATCGTCTGTGCCTGAGGATTCACCACCACAGGAGTAGATTTATGCTGAGCAGAAAGAGCCAGAATAGTTCTTTCAGGGGCCAAGAAGCCAGTTTGGGTTGGGGAAAGGGGAACAACAGAGGGGGAGAAAAGAGAGAGGGAGGGATCAGAAAGGGATGGGAGGGGAAGATAGTCTGGAGGGTCGGGAGGGAAAGGGGGAAGGGGACGATTGGAACTACCTTCGACCAAAGTTGAAGAAGGAATTAGGCCGGAAGAACGTTCGTTAGGGAACCGACAATTCGCCATCCTTTTTCTTCTTTTTCCTAATTTTGTTTTTATGTTGCTATATTTAGCATGCATGTGATGCCAATATATAATTCCTATCATTCGTGCGATTGATAGACAGATGAGAGATCACCTCTTAGCCATGGGCCTTACGGGGGATCGACGTTTTGAGAATGGCATCCTAGCTTGGCTTTCCACTCAAGTTTCGTAGGCTTGTGTTAACACATATTTTTGTAAAATTTTCAATTACCATGTTTTAAACAGAACGCTGCACTAGTTGTACCGCAGATTCTTTTGAATATAATTTAACATTTATTATAAAAAAAAAAAAAAAAAACTAATCTGAAATATCTATATTTATATTTTTTTTATGTACATTTTTGGGTTCTATTCTTTTATTTGCACTTATTTACAAACTTATTTACATAGTTAATCTCTAAATTTTTTAAAAAAAATAACATTACTTCTGATTTTGGTTCTTAAATATTTTACATTTAATTCCTACTAAAAAAATACAACAATCAATATAGAAATAAAAACTATGATATATTTAACCATATCTTCTATTGTGTTTGAAGATATTCTATCTCTGAATCCTTTGCAAACAGATAAAACAACAATTTGATTCCATTTTAGTTTCCAAAACCTGTGAGCTTTGATTCTTAACGTAAAGAAGAACTTCGATTCACATTTTTTATTGTGTTTGAAGATATTCTATCTTTGAATCCTTTGCAAACAGATAAAACAACAATTTGATTTCCATTTTAGTTTCCAAAACATGTGAGCTTTGATTTTTAACGTAAGAAGAACTTCGATTCACATTTATTTAAATATTATAAGTAATATATATATAAACTTAATAAATTTTTAAAATATTACAAATATGTAAAATTTAAAAAGTTTAAAATACTATATAATTTGGTTATATAGTAGATATGTTATAAAGAGAACATGTTGGAATTAATAAAATATTATTAAATTTGTGCTAACACGGGTTAAATCCTAATTGTATTATTTGTTAACACTACTAATATTAGAATATTTGTCATATAAAATCAAGTTGATTTAACTAGAATTATGTAAGATAATTAAATCATTAGAAAATGTGGTAAAAAAAATTAAATCATTAGGAAAATGTGACTTTTAATCACAGCGTATAAATTACTTATTATGTATCTAGATCCATTATTTTTGTTATAATAATTACAATTCAATATATAATTTCAAACACTAAACAAAAAAACAAAATATAATAAACAAATAGTCATAAAGTTTATTACAGGTTAAAAATTATATAAACATTTAGCCACACAAACGGCCAGAAAATTTAGTTATTCCTCTATTTATAACACATACAATATCTAACAAACAAATACAACACAAAATATAAATAATAATAAAAATTATATGCACGTGGTGTACCGCGGGTTAAAATCTAGTATGTTTCCATTTTGTATGACATCATTACAAAACGTTTTTGTGGAAAAAAAAAAATAAACTCTTTCATTTTGGCACCATTCATCTTTTGATCTTTTGCATTTGCCATCTTCATGGTTTAAGAATATAGTGAGTACTCCAAAACTTTGTAGGAGTATTAATTACTTTTACCATTAGGATTAAGTGTATATTGATAATGAATTTACTACTTTCACTTGATAATAATTTTTTATTGGTTTAATCTCGATAAATGTTAGAGTTTTAGTAGTATTCTTTTCAACTTTTGGTTTTAGTAAGGGGTAGGATCCCTGTTCAAAAAATCTTCTTCTAGCTCTAATTATTTTTTGTATAATCGTTAGATCCATTTTATCCACCTTAATTAATGATTAATTCTTTAAAGAAATAAGTCATTTGAATATTCTTTGCTTAATCCGATTACTCCTTACCGATTAAACAGTTCTTGTTCTTTTATCAGTTATTAAACATTTGGATTGAAAGTTTATGATATTTTACAATAATTTGTGTTCAAAATTTTAACAAAAAATCATTAATTTGGTTTTAAAAATAGGTTTTTATGTGTTTACTACCATTTTGAAAACACTAATAATTTTGTATTTTATATTGTGGCTTGACATTAACATAAATCAAACTATACATATTCTCTAATTAATATCATATATATATATATATTATTTTGTATTAATTTTATAAAATAACTCTATAACTAATTTTGATTAATTTTCTGATTATTTTGTTTTATTTCTTGCTAAGGGTTAGTCGGGTGCTATAAAGTGGCAATGTTTTTCTCACGACAAAAGAAAGTGTTTTACATCGATCGATCCATGTAACAAGAGTTTGACACTTTTTTTTTAATTACTTAAGGTCGGTTTTGGACCTATGAGATGAAATATGGGCTTAGCAGTTAGCACCGATTTGTTTTTACATTCATCTCTATATTAAAGAGACTCCTAGTTTTTCTATTTTTGCAAAAATCTCTATATTAAAGAGACTCCTAGTTTTTCTATTTTTGCAAAAACAAAAAAAAAAAAAAAAAATACAACGACTTTTCCAAGATTTTAAACGTTGTTGACATTGTAAATATATCTGAAATCTCCCCAACTTTTTTTTGCGTGCATGCGCTTCTAAATTCGAAGATGGATGAACTATATATATGATTATCCAAGATGGATAACATGAACCCACATCAAGTGAATTTGCAACTAATTGACGACTGACTCCTTGTTTTATCTCTTTTTTTGCTTTTTTGTTGTCAAATATTCAAAAGCATAGACTTTTTACATTGTAAAGCTAAAACTTTTTACTTCATCTTCATGATGATATTAACATTCATAGAAAAAAAGAAGAAGATGGTTGTCTCCATTTGTGGAATCTGTTGCATTGCAATACAATATATAAAAAGTTACACTTCGAAGAAAAAATGTTCGGATGCTAATAAGTTAATAACTGACCACTATACCATATGAAAACTCATATATATAAAAGTTGGCCAACTTTCTCCATGTGAATGCCACATCATCATACCAAAATAATTCATATGGAGAAAGTTAGCCAACTTTCATAACTATAATGTTAATCAAATTAATTGAAGGAAAATCAAAAGACACTCTTATCTAAACTTAATGAAGGGAAATAAAATTTTTCATTAAGATCATATACTAATTAACTAATTATCATATGTATATGATTTTCTCTCTATTCAATTTAATACATTATGGTAAGTTAGTAACATTGACATGGAGATATTAGATGTACCAATAAATTCAAGACAAGACACACTCTCATTTATGCAAAGTGAGAGATCTAAGAATGTTTACTGAAATGACTTTTTAGTTTTAGCTTTCTTTTTTTCTTTCATATGAAAAATCATGAAGCAAATAAGTAATTATAGTTATACATATCTTTTTTAAATTATGTTAATCCAGATTTTAATCAATAGCCTACCATGATGATGCATGTAACTCGAGTGCTAGAACATAAGAGAATATATGGAATAAGAAATTGTTTCTTTAGAATCAAGTTAAGCAAGTTTGAAACATTATCTATATAAGTAACATAATTGCATAGAATTGCGTCAGTATATCCTATATTGTTTTTGTAGGTATAGAAATAATCATATGAATATATGAAAAAATATAATTAATATTTTGAGTCAAAGATGAATCTTACCATACAAGTTGTAACTAAATATATCTTAATTTATTAACTACATAAAAACACACAAAATAACAAAAACTAACTACAGGAATAGACAACATAATTCTTTTAAAACGATTTTCAATAAAAAAAACAAGGTAATTTTAAAAAAAAAAAAAATCTAAACAACAACCCGCGCTAAGCGCGTATTCACCTAGTAACAATAATAAGAATTTGGTTTTCCATATCTAATGCCGATATGATCACAGTTTGGCCATCCAAAAGAGTTGAAATTACTAATTCAAGATATTTGTTGAACGTGCTATGATCTTTTATCCAAAAAAGTTGAAACTGATTCAAAATTCTTGTCAAAAATTATTTTTAACAAGAAACGAACCAAAAATCGAAAATATAAGCCAAAAGGCCCAAAAACCCACAAGAGTGAACAAACTTATTCGGTTTGTAATTACCTTATTAATAGATTCACTATAGTATCATACTAATCTATACTATTTTTCACCTTTTGGTAATTTTCATGTTTTGCTCGACTGTCTCGGCGGTGGTTTTTATTATTTTGGTCCAAGAACGTACAGGATAACGTTAATTGATCCCGTAGCAATAAGATTAAAATATATAGTGATCAGTAAACACAAAAACAAAAAGAAGAAATAATAGTTATCGACGTGGAAGTGTTTTGTCGTGACGGGGAGAAGAACTCTATGTGTTGCACCTGTGATGACTGATGAGTGCATTGTTTACAGAGGAAAGCTGTAAGTGGATAAACTTGCCATTTTGGGATTCTCTTCTTTTGTCGTCTTCTGTCTGAGTAATCGAGAATTATAATTAGTTTGTTAATTTGAAGATTTGATAGTTTTGGAATTTTATAGTTGATAAAAGAAAAAAAAAAAAGAGTATGAGGGATACACGTCACGATACTGGGGAGAGACGTGGCGAGTTTGACCATTGTGAGGTTTTCAGTTATATGCTTTGCTGATTACAGCTGTGTGACCAATTCCTTTGCGTCTCTTTCTATATGATTCTAGCAAATTTTGTTTAATAATTAATAGCCAAGTACTAAAAATGGTGAACCCAACATTTTTAGATTGTATGAAGTTTTGTGTATGTTCTTAACTGATATTTGAATTATTTATACTTTATTATTGAACTGGTTACAAAGAATTTAAAAAGTACGAGAATTAAACCTACGAGGTACAAAAATAGAGGAAAGTTTCCTCAGGAAACACATTTATTCTTGGTAAACTCAAGTGATGATTTCTTGAATCAAACCTGACAAGATAAGTTTCTCTAAGTCAACTACAGCTTGGTAAGTTTCATCGATCTGAAACTCACTTCTCCAACACAAGTCCCAAACTCCACTTGTCATCTCAGTCTTCTTATCTTTAAGATCATTCTCCAACACCATGTGAATGCTCTCTTTAACGAAGCTGTTCTGTTCTGAAAACGTGTCTCTGTAACTTCTCAGAGACTCAAACTCATCACAGACTTCCCTTAACAACTCATCAATGTCCACTGAGCCTCGTTGGGGACACATTGGTTTTGCTAGTAGAAGGCTTCTACGTCTGGCGACTTCTTTGGCAAAGTCTAGTGCAAGTCTTTGGTCTGTTGTCACAATGCTAACTCTATTTCGAAAGGCTGATTCTTTGGTGTTGGTGTTGATGTCGAAGAGATCCTCTGCGTAGCTGATAAAATCTGAGGAGCTAGATAGGAATGTTTTAAGAGAGATTTGGGAGGTTTCTGGCTCATGTGAACGCTGAACTGTGGGAGCACAAGATGAAACTTCTCCATTGTCACAATGACCTTTACAAGAACAAAGTATATATGAGGAGACTTTTAAAAAGAAACAAACATTTAAGCATATCTTGAGAGTTGAGAACTGTAGTAAGTAATAACCTTGATTGTGAAACTCTGAAGATGTGGTTTCTTCTGTAGAGAGTTGGTTAGGTGATCCACGCGTGTCCTGTGAAGAACATGAATTATTCTCTGTACCGAGCTCGTTGTCTTGTTTCCGAAGTTTCTTCTTGGCCTAGATGAGAAACAGAGTTAATGAAACTACGTAAGTTAAGAAATGAAAGTATTCATTGATTGCTCACATTTGGTCTATTAGCTTCACCGGACTTCTTTACCCGACTACTACTCTTCTGCTCACCACTACTAGAGCTAGATCTCAACCTGCTGGAACGTCCACTCTTGTTTCTTGATAAGTCTGAAGAATTGTTCGATTTCTTTTGAGTCGCAGTGTTGCTGGGTGGTTTAAGAGGTCTATTCCTGTCTTTACCTACAGCAATATCCTCTTTCTTGACAACAAGCTTTTTGTTAGTTTTGTTGCCACCTTCCATCGGTTTTCGATCTTTTGTTACAGCTTTGGCATCGCTCGGAGACATTGGTTTGATCACCTTACCTTCATTCTGTTCTAGTTTCCGCACCATCTCTTTCGGTTCTTTCTCTTTCTTGGTCATCACACTTAATGGTAACTTCATTTTGTTGTTGCTTCCCTTGGCTAATTGATGATCTTTTCTCTGGTTATTAATCATTCTTGGATGAACCTCTCCTTGCATTCTCGGTTTCCTAGGTACAACCACTCGTTTGTTTCCCGGCTTCTCTTCCATTTCCGGTTGTACAACAACACGCATCGGTCTGATGAGTACTATAGTTGAAGGATTCTCTTCAGGCAAAGTTTGTAAAACAGCTTCTCTTGTAGAGTTGCATCTAACAGTTTCAAGACTCTCCTTCTTATTCATCTTCATCTTCTGCTCTTGTCTTTCTAATGACAGCTTTACGATATCCGCTTTATCGATATGATCCAGGACGCTTTTGCTCTGTTCTTGCGTTGATGATACATCCAAACCCATAAGCCTAGCAATCAAACTTGGAGCTCTACGTGGAACATCAGACGAAGCAGAGGACTTTGTAGAGCCAGAAACCATAGAAGATTGGCTTGAGCTCGTTGACGACGACGCAGCTCCAGAAGAGGAAGCAAAATGATCACTTCTAACAACACGAGTCTTAGTCCCTTTTGTTTGTGACACAAGATTCTGCCTAAGAAAGCTTTCTCTAATCACTTTTCTCAGCTCTTCATAACAATCTTTTGATGCTACATTCTCTTGAACCATCGTCCGTTTCTCAATCCGCTCTCCGAATCTATCAGACATTGATCTCTGAAACCGCAAGTCTCTTCTACCGTCTTTACAAACACTCGGTTTCTGCTTAATATCATCTTCTTGAATACTACTAAGCATAGCTAAAGACTCTTCCAAATCAAGCGCTCCTCTCAACAAATCTTTCGCTATATCCTCAGGCCTAGACGCAGCCTCAAAGCTAAACCCTTTAGACCATGAATCAATCGCAACGTTCAGTTTCTGAATCCCTTTAGATACTCTCAAAAGCTGCATCGACGAATGAGAAGGAACATCCTCGGTACTCTTCCGTGAAGGCGCCACCACCGCCATTTCCGATCTCTCCTTTGCATTAGAAGGACGGTCACATCTACCACGGCTCTTACTCTGTTTCTTAATGGCACCACAGTCAACAACATCTCTTGGATCATCACACATTATAAATGATCTATAAACTCCTGATCTCAGTTTCCCTTCAGGCATTGTTTTTTAAATTATATATCCTCTCTGCAACAACAAAAAAAGGTCAAACTTAAATTAGATCTCATAAACAGTGCAAGATCTTCAACCCTAGTTCTGAATTTTTCGATCTAATACACTAAAAACATGATTCTTGTTTTTTGCTCTTCTTGAATTTAATACAAGAACAAACAAAATAACGAATTTGAATATTCTCTCTTAAGAATTAGAACTAAATTGACACAATAAAACACAAAACTAACCAAATATGGAAGCTTTTGTAATAACCTCAGTTCCTCTTCCTCTGTACCCAAAAAAAAAAAAAAAAAAAAAACTTAAATCTTTACAAAAACTTATTTAAAAATCTCAATAAAGTCTGTGAATTTAGTTAAGAAAATGTAAAACCCAGATGAAAAAATATCAAAATTAGGAAGATTTCAATCAAACCTAACGAAGAGTCATCGCCTGCAAGTAACAAGAAGAGAGAGAGAGAGAGAAATGAGCAGACGAGTCAAACTTGAAGAGAGATCCCAAGCTTATGACTTCGTCGAAGGTTTCGTAAATTTTACACAGATAAGATCCTCTCTGGGGACAAGCTGATTCACTTGTCTTAATGAAAATTGAAATCTAAAGAAAACATTTTTATTTTTATTATTTTTTATCACACTATATGAAGAGATAGGGAAGATGAAGCGAAGCTACACGTCATCATCATCAAGAACGGTGTTTGTAGTTTCGAAAAAAGGACAAAACTACCTTCCGTTATTTTCGAACTAATCAAGTTTTATCTTTATTTCGGTTCTGTTTTCTTAATTTTAGAAGGGAAAAATATACAATTTTGACACAAATTTGACAATTAATTTCTAGATTAACACTCTATTATCCCCAATAACTAGACTGACACAATTTTTAGATAAAAAGACTAAAAACCCAATTTTTTTTTTAATTTTAAACGAAAATACAATATAATATTTAATATTTTGATTTGAAAATATGATTAATGAAAAATATAAAATAATTAAAAAATAGACTAAAAACCCAGAAAATTTGTTTTTTTTTAAATTTAAAAATAAACGAAAATACAATATAGCATTTAATATTTTGATTTAAAAATATGATTATTGAAAAATATAAAATGGTTAAAAAATATGATGTTTATTTTTTTAATATAATTTTTAAAAATAAAGTATGATTTTAAATATAATGTATAAAAATAATATTCAAAAAATTGTTTATAAAACAATTATGTATAAATATATGATTTAAAAATATGAAGTTTAAGATATATAGTTTAAATAAGTTTTATTTAAAATATAATGTATGAAATTATAACTGAAAATAATGTATATAAGAAATATTAAAATAAGATTTATGAAAATATAATATAATATATAAAAATATGATGTTAATTTTTTTAATATGATTTAGGAAAATTAAAATGTATAAAATATGCTTTAAATATATGAGTTTAAAAATATGATTATAAAAAATATAATTAATAAAAATATGACAGAAAAAATATAACGTAAAACAAATTTGTTGTCACTATATTTACATTTTACATCTAATAAATCTGTTATCAAACACCAGATTTTTGAAAGCAAATAAAAAAACTATCATAGCGTAAAAAAACCTACCATAACATATGGTATTCATATATGTCATTTTAGCAATTTTTTTTTAAATGTTATAAATCTGTTATCAAACGACAGATTTTTGGTTAAATTAAAAAATCTGTCTGTAACTTAAAACAAATCTGTTATCACTAGAGGTCAACCTAATAATTATTTTTCTGTAAAAAAATATGTCATGTTACTACAGACATTTAATCAATAAAATAAATCTGAAATAACTGTGGAAAATAAATATGCCAGACATTTTACAAATCTGTCATATATTGTGAAAATCTGTGATGTCTTTATAAATATGTCTGTCATGAAAAAAATATTTGTCATCAATTATAAATTTGTCATAAATGTAGCTAAAAAAATTTGTCATCCAAAATAAGTCTGTCATAAAAAATCTGTCATACAAAAATAAATCCGTTGTGCAAAAACAATCTATCATATACAAATAAATCTGTCACAACTAGTCCAATAGACTTTTGAAAATATTTAGATTTTCTTAAAAAAAATTCTGGGAAGGTAAATTTGACTCTTTTTTTTACTAATAAAGCAAAAAAGGGTATTTTAGGCAAAAAAATAACTCATCTAACCCTCACATGTTATGACTTAGTTTAGTAATTAAACTCTTAATTTGGGTCAATCTAGTTTTTCTATGTAAAATCATTTTGTAATTAACTACATATGTAATCTTTTTCGTATTAATGAAATTATTATTACAGTATTTTAGTATTTGCTGGCGAGAGAATCAAATGTGAGTAGAAAAAACGATTAAGTGAAGAGAATATTCTTTTGATAAAAGAAAAACATATTTGTGGGAATTATAAACTCGTGTTTGGTTTTTATTAATTCTAACAGCTGGGTGCAAAACGGCCGTGGAATGTTGTTACAATGGTATTGAACTAAATTAATTTCACAAATTTGTGATTGTGATTCGTTGTAAATCATGTAGGGTGAAGAAAGAAGTGGAGAATAAAAACAAGAGATGCATACAAACAAAAGACATCAGTAATATTCCTATTTTTGGAGAATTCCATTACACTGACACTTTTTGTCTAGTTTCTCCACAGTTGCAAATAATTTGGTTAGCATTTATTGAAGAAATATCACCATTACTTATCATTTATTAGTATCCAACGACTTGCTAATCGAGTGTGTCATTTTGTTAATTTTATACATCACAGTTTAATTCGATTCGTGTATTTCTTCCATTCCACAAACTACAGTATTGTCTAGTCAATTTTCATTAAATTGGCATTGCTTGCATTTCCAAAACTTTAAATGGGACGATATATTTGACTTGATAAAATCGTTCGAACTAAATAAAGTAGGGACTTTCTAAATTTAATACTAGTAAAGGAATGTGGTTTTTGAATTGAACACATTTATTAGGGTTTACCAAGTATCTTCCAAACATGACCCGTGACAAGAAATCGCAAACATTTCAAGTTTGAATGTTATACATTACCACAAGATTGTAACCTTGTTCTTCCTCAATTAATAAGAAGATGTGTGAGAAGGATCACTTAAAGGAACACAAATTATGGGAATCCCGTAAGAAAAAAAGTCATGTAAGTCAGCCTTTTACAAATTAGGAGTGGTGTTTTTGTTTGTCAAAAAACCTTGTTGTATTGTATTAATGTGTTTTTTAGGTTGTAAGTTACATTGTGTTTGAGTATATATATATTATGGTCTCGGATATAGAGGTTGACCTAATCATCTAAGAGACCGACATTAACTTATATGGGCTATACAGCCCAAGACCCCCCCCCCTCCCCTCAAGGTGGAGTGTGGAGATTACAAACACTGAGCTTGTCCAAAAAATCTTCAAAGTGTTTTTGTCCCAATGCTTTCGTCAAGATGTCCGCGAGCTGAGTAGTAGTGGAGACATGTTGAGTAGCAATGGTACCACGTATAATTTCGTCTCGTATAAAATGACAGTCCGTACCAACATGTTTTGTGCGAGCGTGAAAAACGGGATTGGCAGCAAGCATGATCGCATATAGACTATCAGAGTAAACAGTAATGGGAGTTGTGACTTGGATACCAAGGAAAGGAAGAAGTTGACGAAGCCAGAGGATTTCACTTACGGTGTCCGCCATGGCTCGGTATTCGGCTTCGGTGGAAGATCGAGAAACAACATCCTGTTTTCTTGTCTTCCAAGACAGAGGAGAACCACCGAGCTGTATAAAATAACTAGTCAAAGAACGGCGAGAAGAAGGACATTTCGCATGATCCGAATCACACCATGCTGTTAACGTAAGAGGCGTATTAGCGCGAAGAAGAATGCCTTGACCTGGACTATTCTTTAAGTAACACACTACACGAAGAGCGGCGTCCCAATGGGCCTGTTGAGGAGAAGCCATGAACTGGGAGAGGATATGGATGGCATAAGATAGTTCCGGACGCGTGTTACCAAGATAGATCAGGCAACCAACAAGACGGCGATATCGTGTAGGTTCCGTAACAGAGACCCTTTCGCATAAGCGAGCTTGTGATTCTGTTCCAACGGAAAAGTGGTTGGTCGAACACCTAGAAGACCTGTTTCAGCAATGATGTCGAGAGCATACTTCCATTGACAAAGATAAATGCCATACGGACTTCGAGCTACTTCGAGACCCAAGAAATAACGCAGAACACCCAAATTCTTCATGTGAAAAAAGGAACTCAAATAGTGTTTGAACTCGTTGACGACATGAATCGAACTCCCAGTGATAATCAAGTCGTCAACATAAACCAAGACGTGAAGACGGGCAGTATTAGTAGCCAAGACAAACAAAGAGTAGTCGGAGTAGTCTTGAACAAACCCAAAATTTTTCATGGCTTCAGCTAGCTTAGCAAACCAACAACGCGGAGCTTGCTTTAACCCATAGAGAGACTTGCGAAGACGACACACCTTATTCGGATCACCCGTACGAAAACCAGGAGGAAACTTCATGTAAACCTCTTCATCAAGGTCACCATGTAAAAAAACGTTATGAACATCCATTTGATGGACCTCCCAATCTAAGGATGCTGCTTGTTGGAGGAAAGCCCGAATAGTGATCATCTTGGCCACAGGAGCAAAAGTCTCGGAGTAATCGATTCCTTCTTCTTGGTTATTGCCAAGGACTACAAGACGTGCTTTGTGACGCTGAAGCGTACCATCAGCGTTGAACTTCAAACGAAAAACCCATTTACAACCAATAGCGTGTTTTCCTGGAGGAAGATCTTCAACTGTCCACGTCTGAAGAGCTTCTAAGGCTTATATTTCATCGGTGACCGCAAATCGCCAATTTTCATCAAGAATAGCCTCATTGTAGGTCTTGGGTTCCTGGCCAGATGTAATGGCGAATAAGAAAGCTTGATAAGTCTCTGATAAGGTGTCATGGAGGGTGGAGGCGAGTAGATCAAAGAGGTGACATAGTCCGCCAGTTTCACAGGTGGTCGTTTTGTGCGATGGCCAAACCCGAGCTGTTCTCGTGCCGGAGTAATCTCGGTGGGATTAGACGAAGATGTAGGGACAAGTTGTTGAGATGTGTTGGTTGCAGGAGTAGGAGAAGCATTAACGGAGTCTGGTGTTTCGGTTGATGCAGACGTAGTAGTGTCTGAAACAGAGTCAGGTTCTGACGCAAGAACTGGTGTGTCAGAGGAGGGATGTGTTGAGTCCACAGTCGCAGGTGGGATGGATTCTGACTGAGGAACCTTCGGTGAAATGACTGCTGAAGATGACACAGATTGCTCGTCAAAGAAATCAGGAAATGAGTCAGCAAGAGGAACAATAGACGATGGAAACGAACTAAAGAGAGGTGAAGTAGTTTCATCATCGACAAACGAAAATATCGTTTCACGAAAAACAATGTCTCGAGAAACAGAGACAACACCTGTCTCAAGGTTGTAAACACGCCAACCCTTTTTGCCAAACGGATAACCAATGAAGATCGATTTAGTACCCCTTGTTGCAAACTTGTCACCACCGTGTTTTTGGTTGTGAACGTAACAGAGACAACCAAACACACGCATATGGTTCATTGGCGGAGGGCGGTTGTAGATAAGCTCAAAAGGAGTTTTATCAGCAAGAATCTGTGTAGGAGTGCGGTTGATAAGGTAGCCAGCCGTTAACGCACAATAATCCCAGAACTCTATTGGGAGATTAGCGTGAAACCGAAGAGCACGAGCGATATTCAAGATATGACGATGTTTACGTTCGACGCGGCCGTTCTGTTGCGGTGTGCCAACACAAGAAGTTTCGTGGATAATGCCTCGTTGAACAAAATAATCTTTGAGGCAAATGAATTCGGAGCCATTATCACTGCGAATTGTTTTCACTTGAGCACAGAATTGTCGTGCAAGAAGAGCCAAAAAAAATTTAAGATGAGTAGGTGCGTCTGTCTTTGAAGGTAGAAGATAAATCCAAACTGCACTGGAATAATCATCAAGAATAGTAAGAAAGTACCCGAGAACCACAGATGGCTGAAGTACGATACGGTCCCCAAAGATCGCAATGGATTAGTTCAAAAGCAATACTCGTCTTATTATAACTTAAAGGAAAAGACTCTCTTGTCTGTTTTGCTCGAATACAAACATCACAGGACGTTGAATCAAATTTATTTTTAGAATCCAAAAACTGCAACATATCTAAAACAGTAGAAGAGGGATGTCCCAAACGAGAATGCCAAACTTCTGTAGACGTAGAATCCACATGATGAACAGCAGCTGCAACCTCTACTCTTTTAATAAAATAAAGACCTTGTTGTTCCTCACCCGCACCAATCAGCGTTTTTGTGGTGCGATCCTGAATAATACACAGCCGATCAGTATTTTGGAAAACACAACTGCGCTCTCTAGTCAACTGAGAAACAAAGATAAGATGACACTTCAACTCATCAACAAAGAAAACATTGTGAAGACTTAATGAAGAACCAAAAACCACACGGCCGATCTTAGTAGAAGAGGTGAAACGACCATCAGGAAGCTTGATAATAACCGGTGCCATATCACAAACATCAACCAAATATTCAAGAGAACCTGTCATGTGGTTAGAGGCACCAATATCGATAATCCATGATTCAAAAAAATACATACCCGAGGGAGGGTTAGGCGAGCGAGATTTCTTTTCAGCAAGAATGTTCTGTAGAAGATTCCAATCATCGTTACTCAAACCACTAAGACCAATACGATCAGCTGATGTTAAAGGTGAGGGATTGTTGACCGTAGCAGTGTGAAAAACAGGGTGATGTGAAGGTGGCAGTGTAGAGATAGTATTCACATGAGCTGAAGTTGTGCCTTTGCCAAACATTGAGCCCACGGATGTAGTCGTGACACCACGAGCCGAAGATCCGGAAGTAGTGCCGCTGTTACCTCCAGGCTTAGGACTAAAAAATTTGTCAGTCCACCATTCTGGATAACCAATTTTCTTGAAGCAGTTTTCTCCGAGATGACCAGTGCGACCACATACGTTGCAGATCAAAGAAGTTTTGTTCACAAAAGGTTTTCTTGGAACATTGGTCTGAACCGCAAAGCTTACACCGTCGGACCGTTCTTCATGTATGCGACTCAAAAGCTTGGATTCCTCATCTTGAATCAAAGTGTTATATGCTTCTTCGAGACTCGGTAGCGGGACCCGAGAGAGCAGAGATGATTTAACGGCACCATACAAGGTATCGTCGAGACCCATGAGAAACTGATGGAGTTTGTCTTCCTCACGCTCTCGACGTACTTCCTCCATAGTTTTAGCTTTCTGATAATCAGCAAGATTTCCCCACAACTTAGTCAGTTTACCATAATAAGATTCAATAGCAAGACCTTTTTGTCGACAGTTAGCCAGTTTTGTCTTGAGACGTTGAATTCGTTGTCCGTTCTTCACACCAAACCGTTTCTGAACATGAGTCCAGAGTTCATGAGAGTTATTGAGGTGAGACAGCGAGGAGGAGAGACTTTCTTCAATGGTAAGTTTGATCCAGGACACCACCAGTGCATTGTTTGCGATCCAGTCTTCAAAATCAACATCGTCTTCCAGTGGTTGAGGTATGGATCCGTCGACGAAGCCGAATTTTTTCCGGGCCTGGAGAGCAAGTTTAAGATTGTTTGCCCATTCATCATAGTTTGAACCTCGTAACAGAGGTTTGGAGATTAAAGTGTCGGGATTATCACCGGAAGTTAAATCATATGGTGATATGGTTCGACAAGATTCAGGACGGGATGGGGTTATTGCTGTTGCGAGAGCCGATGACGTAGATGGTGAAGTCGACATCGGTGAAGAGAGAAACGAAAAATTTTGAAAAACAAAGAAAAGTGTTTGTGCGGAATTCTATATCACAAGATTGAACACCTAAGGCCTCTTTGAAGTTTTAGGTCTTAGGGTTCTGATACCATGTCAAGAAACCTTGTTGTATTGTTTACCATGTCAAGAAACCTTGTTGTATTGTATTAATGTGTTTCTTAGATTATAAGTTACATTGTGTTTGAATATATATATATATATCATGGTCTCGGATACAGAAGTTGACCTAATCATCTAAAAAACCGACATTAATTTATATGGGCTATACAGCCCAATATTGTTAATTACTTATTACAACATATTTCCAAAGGATCGATTCAAAATTTGAAGCAAAAGAAAGAGAAGGTGCTTATGCATAAATATATAGTCACATGGTTCTTGCAAAATAGTGACCGCCTTTGTGGCAGCAATAAATGCCCAAAATTCCTCTTTGGTTACGTCGGGGGCAAGTGTGAAATCATTGAAAAACATTTCTTTAATTTTCATGTGCAGTGTTGGCCTTAGATTCACATTGCCTATCGACAAAAGACTTATCTCTGAATGATCTAAGCTCCGACATTCAGAATTTCAAGTTCGACTAGTTAGTTATGAGTTTGATTAATCAGGCATTCGGGCTAATTCTAATCTCATTTTGTTTGTATTTATGAAACACCGATTTTGAGTTCGGTTAATTCTTCTTTAAATTATATACGTACATGGTATATATTATTAGTTATAGAATATGGGCCCAACTTTATAATTTATGTAGTGTAAAACTAATAGAATATATGGGCCTAACTTTATTATTTGTCTATATAAGAAAAGATTCTAACTTTTTTATCTGAAAACAATGACGATCATCTCTGATCTTTCGTGGGAACTAGTAGAAGAGATACTCTCTAGGGTTTCGATAACTTCTCTCACAGCTGTTGGATCCACTTGCAAACAATGGAGAACTCCAATCAAAGATGAGAGCTTTACAAAGAAGCACCTTGGTAAAGCAACCAAGGAGTGTATGATTACAATGACTAGCGAGTATTATTTTCTAATTGATATGTCACAAACGAGATTCAGTCGCCATGACATCAAAGGCTTGTCATCTGTAAAGGAGATAGGTGAATTGCTCTGTCGAGTCAATAAATTTAAAGTAGTCTATCAGTGTGACGGTTTATTGTTATTAGTCACTCAGGAACCCTCAGGGATGGTGGTATGGAACCCGTATTTGGTGCAAGCCAGATGGATCCAACTTAGCAACGATTACCACTTATCTGATTTGTATGCTATAGGATACGACAATAAGAACAACCACAAAATCTTGAGGCTTTTCTATGACGATTACTATCATATTGCAATGGCAAGGCATGAAATCTACAATTTTAAGTCTAATTCGTGGAGGGTTTTGGATATCATTCCTAGTTTTTATAATATATCGTTTAAACGAGGCGTTTCTTTGAAGGGGAATACTTACTTTCTTGCTCATAAAGGGCAAGATTTTGTAATATGTTTTGATTTTACGAACAGAGATATTTGGACCGCGTCTGCATTTGCCGCTTGAACTCAATGATGATGTGATTCTATCTTGTGTTAGAGAAGAGCAGCTTGCGGTGCTTTTTGTTAGGTGTCGGGGTAGATATGAGTTGGCGATATGGATTACAACTAAGATTGAATCCAATGCTATGTCGTGGAGCAAATTCTTTAAAGTTGATATTCAACTCGTGCGTAAATCTTACTTTCTATCTCAGTTTAAAGTTCAAAGTTTCTTCGTTGATAAGAAGAAGAAAAGAGCAGTTGTTTGTGGTAAAGGCTTACATGGTAGGACATCTATCGTAGTTGGAGAAGATGGGTGCTTCGAAAAATTGGATCTCATAGATGTGTTCTCGTATGTTCCAAGTTCGGTGCAGATCCAATAGTTAAGGTCCAGTAACTTAACAACACCTTTGTTTGTTTCTTGCACATCATCTCTTTCTTTTAGTCTTTAATTATTATTGTTTTGAACTGGTCTGGTCAATTGTTTCTAATTACTTTCAAGACCCAAATATGATTTGGATTTTTGTTTGTGTTGTTTTCTTTTTTCTTTTCATAGATGTAAAAATCTCATTAGGAATTAAATACATGTTTTGGTTTTACCAAAAGCTTAATCATATATACTTGTTTTCTTGCCAAAAATAAGGGGGTCACTTAGGTCTTGTTTAGAAGGACCTACTTTTATTCACTCCCTCAGGATTCAAAAAATTCCATGAGATAAGTTACTGAATTCCTTCGAGTCCTCCTTGATTTGATAAGTGTTATACAAATTGGCCTGTCAGTTCTTACGACTGCTGGCTACCGCAAGTGTTGCGTATTCCATATTCCATAGCCCCCTCCCCCAAGAATCCAAGGTGATGAATCTGCCAATAGAAAGGCCGAGGTGTATGTGTACAGATTGCCAGAGTTCCTAAATTATCATGGAATTTTTAATCCATGAATCCAACACACTAAAAACAATAATAACACAATTCATTCACGAGGTCGATTGGGACACTAAAACACTAGTGTGCACGTATAATTTATCTAACGTACGTTCGAGTACTTGAAGCAAAAAGAAGATGGTATATTGTAGTTTTGACATATTGGAACCGAGAAAACTAATGATTTATGAAGAAAGGATTATAAATCTCTAACTGCTAATTCCTATTAGGAGAAATAAAATCTTTGCTCACTGAATACTTGATTTATCATAAAGATCTCGAACTACTAATTTATTTTTAATGCTGGTCATTAGGAAAGATCGTAAAAAGGATAAAAGAAAAAAGGAACAGTAGGTTTCATCTTAGATATTACCATAAACTAATTTGGATCTACACAATTACTAACTATCTTGGGCCTTATTAGTAATTATCAAAACGTAAAAATATAATTTGGAGTTTGGACTCTATGTAGAACTTCAACACAATTATAGTATTTGGGCTTAAACTTTATTTTGTGTCTTCTACTATAAAAAGGAACCGTGAGAGTAAAAAAAAAAAAAAAAACAGAACCGTGAAAGTTAGAAAAACCCTAATTATTTATTTGAGAACAATGACGATCATCTCTGATCTTCCGTGTGATTTGTAGAGGAGATACTCTCTAGAGTTTCGATAGCTTCTCTGAAAGCTGTTGGATCCACTTGCAAACGATGGAACGCTCTATCCAAAGACGGGAGCTTTACAAAGAAGCACTGTGGTAAAGCAATCAAGGAGGAGTATATGATTTCAACGACTCGTGAATCTTTTATGTCAACAACAAGAAGATTCAATCTACATAACATCAAAGACTTTCCAAAGGAGATAGGTGGAATGCTTTGTCGAGTCGATATATCTGAAGTAGTCTATCAGTGCAACGGCTTGTTGTTATTAGTCACTAAAGATTCCTCGAGGCTTGTCGTGTGGAATCCGTATTTGGGGCAAACCAGATGGATTGAAAATAATCACCACAAATCTGGTTCATATGCTATAGGATACGACAACAAGAACTACCTCGAAGTCTTGTGGTTATTACTTGAGCTTGACCGGTAATGCAAAACATGAAATCTATGATTTTAATTCTAATTCTTGGAGGGTTCTTGATACCATTCCTCAGTTTGGTATGTGGTTAAAACGACGCGTGTCTTTGAAGGGCAATACTTACTTTATTGATTGTTTTAGAAATACTTTTGTAATCTCGTTTGATTTTACAACAGAAAGATTTAGACCACGTCTCTATTTACCGTTTGATCCTGGATGTAATGTGATTCTATCTTGTGTTAGAGAAGAGCAGCTTGCGGTGCTTTCTTGTAAGTGTCGGCCGGATCATAGCCAGTGCCGGCTTAAGACATATGCTGGGGGTGCTAGAGCACCGGGTCCAAGGGTCCAAAAAAAATTTTACATGTAACTTTTTTTTTTTTTGAAAAAAATTGTATATGTTTAGGGATTTTTTAGAAAATAGCACTGGGTCTAAGCAAAGTTTGAGCCGGGCCTGATCATAGCTATGAGGTGGAGATATGGATTACAACTAAGATTGAGCCAGATGTAGTGTCGTGGAGCAAATTCCTTAAAGTTGATATTCATTTATGTTTTTACTCTCTATGTGATGGTATTTCTTTTGTAGTTCAAAGTTTCTTCATTGATAAGGAGAAGAAAATAGCAGTTGTTTGTGGTATAGAATGGGTCAAGGATGACTACGAGGAAAGAACTATCATGGTTGGAGAGGATGGGTACTCGAGAGAAATGGATCAGATAAAAAATGCGTTCTCTTATGTTCCAAGTTCCGTGCAGATCCAGTAATTAAGGTCCAGAGCCTGTAGGAGGCAAACAAAAAAGGAGGAGATTATTATTAGTAATATCTTACAATACATCTTCTCTTTTTATCCAATGGTCAATTTTATTTACAAACACTAGATTTAACCCGCGATATATAGCATGCATATAATTTTTATTATTATTTATATTTTATATTGTATTTGTTTGTTAAATATTTGATGTTTTTTCAAATAGATGAATAACTAAATTTCTCGACCATTTGTGCGACTAAATGTTTATATTAATTTTATAACCCACAATATACTTCATGACCATTGTTTGTTATATTTAGTTTGTTTTGTTTAGTGCTTTCAGATTCTATTTTGATTTTTAATTATTATAAGAAAAAGAAGGGATCTAAATACATAATAAGTCATTTATACGCTATGATTAAGTCACTTTTTTTTTGTCAACCATAAAAAAAAAAGAACCCATGATAAAATGAGAATTTAACCCGTGTTAACATAAATTTAATAATATTTTATTAATTCCAACATGTCCACTTTATAACTCATCTACTATATAACCATATTATATAGTATTTTAAATTTTTTAATTTTATATATTCGTAATATTTTAAATTTTTATTAAGTTTATATATATTAATTATAATACTTAAATAAATGTGAATCGAAGTTTTTTTTACGTTAAAAACCAAAGCTCACAGGTTTTGGAAAACAAAATAGGAATCAAATTGTTGTTTCTTTTGTTTGCAAAGGATTCAAAGATAGAATATCTTCAATACATAATAGAAGATGTGGTTAAATATATCATAGTTTTTGTTTTCATATTGATGCTGCTGTATTTTTTTTAGTTGGAATGGTATGTAAAATATTTAGGAAACAAAATCTAAAGTAATGTTATTTTTGGAAATTTTTTAGGGATTAACTTTGTAAATAAATTTTTAAATACGTACAAATATAAGGGTAGAACCCAAAATGTACTTAAAAAAAATGTATATATAGATGTTTTGCTGATTTGAAACTAAAGTTGGGTATTGTATCGAATGACTTAAGTAAGTACATTTAAACTTTGATATATGTTGTTTCATATGTCATTTTTTTTTTTGTCCTTTTCGTATCTGCCTGTCTATTTTCTTGAAGACAACGACAGGTGTTGCGTGTTGCACACCGTTGCTTGCGTTAAGTTTCTGCTTCCCTAAAATGAGAGGGAAGATATGATCTGGTTCTGATATCAACCCATGCATTGAAAGAATCCACGGTGATGGAATCAGCGAAAAGTGAGGCTTAGAAGTGTGTATCCAGATCGCGAGAGAGGAGTGAGCTGAGTCGCTGTAGTCACTTTGGAGCAGCAAATTGTAGTCCCTGGTCTCATCATAGTTAGAAACTTAGAATAGAGGCAGCAGTAGTCTTACTTCAATGCAAAGCAGAATCTGCATCCCTCAAGAGACAAGGCTATATACACTGTTCTAGATAATAGTTGACCAATTCCGACGCTAACCAAAGGTAATTTCAAAAGCGAAATAAACGAAAACTTTATTTAAGTAAGTTCTAAACTCGAAAAATCGCAAGACATAATTTTGGGCCCGGATAACTAAATACTCTATTTGATGAGTGGTACGTAGGTCTCCTCCCATAAGAAAGTTGAATCAGTTGTGGAGTTTTATTGTCTTTTCCGTGCTTCGTGGGACGTCACTATTACCACAAACCATCAGTTTTTATTTCTAAGAAAAAAAAAAGAGAAGATAACGAATCCTAAAAAAAGATTTACTTCCTAAATTTTGATTTACTATTTTCTCATTTGAAATGCTTTTAATTCCTTAAAAATCCAAGACAAACGTTTGTTCACAAGAATTTTGTTTCATTCTCAAACCAAACAAGAGTTTTCTTCTTCTTTTTTTTTTAATGCGTTTAACAAAAATCTTAGAGTTGTATCATCTTTAGCTCAGCTGGATTTTAAAGGAATAAAGGGGTTTAACTTGCGGGGCAAGAAAACAAGCGAACGTTGTCGTACCATGGTTGCAGCGTTGGAACGAAGACTAAGCGCTTCCACATCATTCAACTTTAAAAGAATGTTTGATTCATCTACGACGAAACAACAACAACAATCTCAAACCATTGTCGTGGAGAACGGAGATTCTCATCTTGTCGAATCCAGCACGCCTGAAAGCCAAAACTCCGACAGCTTCGCTGAAAGTCCCGTAGAGAGCAGCCGTCCCATGATTTCCCCTCTTACTCGGCCCGGAAAAAGATCCGACAGACAACAAGCAGGTCTAAACCTTTTTTTCCTTTTTTCTTTTTCCAATATTTTGTTTCTTTAAAAAGAATCACTAATATTCACAAAAAATATTGTAGATATGGAGATGATGAAAGACAGGTTCGCGAAATTACTTCTTGGAGAAGATATGTCCGGTGGTGGAAAAGGCGTATCTTCTGCTCTGGCACTTTCCAATGCCATCACAAATCTTGCAGGTAATATCTTCTTTTCATGTTTCTTCTTCCACAAGTAACTATGAGGGTTTTTGTTTCTAAAGATTGTGTTGGTGGTACGATGATATTATGTGCAGCGTCAATATTCGGGGAACAGACAAAGCTACAACCAATGCCGCAAGATAGACAAGCAAGGTGGAGGAAAGAGGTTGATTGGTTATTGTCTGTGACTGATCACATTGTCGAGTTTGTTCCTTCTCAGCAAACGAGCAAGGAAGGAGTTTGCACTGAGGTTCGGATTTCCCAAAGAACCAAAATACATTAATGTTCGAGCTCTCTCGAATAATTTATAATGTTTATTGTGTTTTTTTTTGTAGATTATGGTGACAAGACAAAGAGGTGATCTTCTTATGAACATTCCAGCTCTTCGAAAACTCGATGCCATGCTCATCGTAAGTGTCTCCATTTGGATCTGTATTGAATATAGCTGTATATTCTAGCGTTTGATGGATTAATGATGATCATGATAACATTTTTCAGGATACATTGGACAATTTCAGAGGACACAACGAGTTTTGGTATGTCTCAAGAGATTCAGAAGAAGGGAAGCAAGCGAGGAATGATCGGTCAAACGACAAGTGGTGGCTCCCTCCTGTGAAAGTTCCTCCTGGAGGTTTATCTGAACCGTCTCGGAGAATGCTTTACTTCCAAAAAGATTCAGTCACACAAGTTCAGAAAGCTGCAATGGCTATCAATGCTCAAGTCCTCTCAGAAATGGCAATACCCGAGAGCTACATAGACTCTCTCCCAAAGGTAAATCAATCAAATTACATTTTTATTTTTTCTCTATATAAATGGCTTCTAAGCTTTCATACTTGTTGACAGAACGGAAGAGCAAGCCTCGGGGATTCGATCTACAAGAGCATAACAGAGGAGTGGTTTGATCCAGAGCAGTTCTTGTCGATGTTGGACTTGTCAACAGAGCACAAAGTGTTGGATCTGAAAAACAGGATTGAGGCATCTGTTGTGATATGGAAGAGGAAGCTTCACACAAAGGACAGCAAATCTTCTTGGGGATCAGCAGTTAGCTTGGAGAAGAGAGAATTGTTCGAAGAGAGAGCTGAGACGATCTTGGTCTTGCTCAAACAAAAATTCCCCGGTCTTCCTCAATCTTCCCTTGACATCTCCAAGATTCAGTTTAACAAGGTAAAATGCAAAACAACGTATAAATTCTTAACTATGAGATTGAGCCCTCATCTACTATATATGCCTTGAGTGACAAGAAACAAAATCTGAACTAATGATTGGTTTAATAAATACAGGACATTGGGCAAGCGGTTTTGGAGAGTTACTCGAGGATACTTGAGAGCTTGGCTTACACAGTGATGTCGAGGATAGAAGATGTTCTTTACACAGATTCATTGGCACGAAAGCAGGGTTCATCCGAAGAAACATCAGATGGTGGGAGAACAACAGAGACGGATTCCGAGTCAGCGGGATCTTCCAACTCGGGAGAAGAAACCGAGAAGCTTGACCCGCACTACTCCAAGACTTTGTTGGATTTCATGGGTTGGAACGATAATAGTTCCAAAGGCGGCGATAAACATACTAAATCGCCAAATCTTACGCCGAAAAAGCTCTCGTACTTGGAGAAGTTAGAGAATTTGAACGGCTTTAGAAGCCCCAAAGATAGACATTAACTAACCATGAAATACTTTTGTAGAGAACATAAAAGAGTAGATAGGCAAAAAGGATGAAAGCAAAGTAGCAAATGAATTGATATCACACCCCCCTTGCTTCCTTCCGTCTTTCTTCCTCGGATAGAGAAGTCTTTTTTAGCTAAGGGGTTTAAAACTCTTTAAAAAAGAAGATAACTATCTTAATTTGTACATGTTTGTGGTTGTTCCATAATCTTTAAATGTTCTCTTAATTTTTTTTTTTTTGACTTTCAATATAGTGGGATATCATCAATACAATAAAACTACAATGTTTCTTACCATAGCATGACACATCAGCCTCAATTTTGAAGCTTCTATTGACACATCAGTTAAAATCATTGACCAATTAAATTAAAACAAATAATACAGATCAGCTTACAAATTGCCACAGTGGACACATAATTGTCTTCTCTTCATCAATCGATTTCAGAATTTCAACCTAACAAAATTGTTTATCTTCTGCGCATCTCAACTAAAACTCTTATTCTTGACAATTCCGACGATCGCATAAGCGTTCAGTGATTGTTTTAGTCTGTCTAACTATGATTCTTCTACTTTTTTTGTTTCTTCTACTTTTTGTTTCCAGTTAACAAAATTCTGTTCTTTTATGTCTCTTAATTTGAGGGATTGTGGAAGATTTCAAAGCTGTAAATGTGTGAATTTGAGATGAATTTTTGAGATAAGCTATGTGTTTGAAACTTGAAATTACTATGAATGTTGGTGGTGAAGAGAAGAGTCAAGAAGTCTCTTAAAGCGGCTTCGGTGTTTTGTTTGCTCTTCTCCATCACGCGTCTTTGCTTTGAAGCTTGCTCATGTTTTTTCTCTTTCATGGTGGTTAGTTTCTTCTTCTTAAGTTTGGTGGGTTCACTTCTGTTGTGACTTTACCAATGTGATATATTATCTCTCTGTTTACTTATTTGGGTTTGAAAGAATCTAAAACTTTGCTGGAGAAGACTTGTGCGATTTTGAAAGATGGATTGTCTAAAGAAGAAGTGAAGCTTTTGTTGATCAATGAGAACAAATGCAAGACTTTTAAAAACT
>NC_025703.1:15030155-15041627 GCF_000633955.1 Camelina sativa | reverse complement strand
TTGGCTATTGGTAATATGATAACTGTTTGACTGTAATATGACATAGGTTATTGAATTCCATACTACTATAATCGATTGATTTGTATTGTCAAGATTTTTTTATTCACGTTCTCTTTTTTATATATAATTTGTTCCATCTATATTTTTTTGACAAAAATTATTAAAAATATTTAAACACACGTACTGTCAGAATTGACAAAAAATTATTAAAAATATTTAAACACACGTACTGTCAGAAGATCCCTGATGTTAATTGGAAAAACAAAAGAAAAGAAACAGAGCTTTCTCTCACTCCGAAAGAAAGAGAGAGTTAAGAGAAAGAAGCTTCTCAGTTTAACAAAACAATTCGATTTTNAAGTAAGTAGCAGGTTGAAGTATTAGAAGATAAAACTATGTTTGAAAAACTAGCAAAGCTAAGGCTTACAAAGTAAGTTAATTAATGCTTGACTGGACGTGATGATATGAACAAGAGCATGATAGTAGCAAACTGACAAACAAACAAACACCACAAAGACTTGAAATTATATTAATATGAAAGAAGAAGGTTCTTAACACACTATTGTCTTCTTGACTCGTGCAGCAATATTTCATCTTATCGAAGATATATCACAAATTCAATATTGGCACTTAGCAAGGAGAAGGAACACCTGAAGTAGTTCTGCGCTCAAAGTGTAAACTCATACTGTTAATAAAAGGAATACGTAGTTACTTCTACAATTCTACTGAATGTTTATCACACTAACAATCAAACACAAAAAGAAAAAGAAAACTATCAAAATTACACATCCTTTATTGGCTATTGGCTTTTGGCTATTGGTAATATGATAACTGTTTGACTGTAATATGACATAGGTTATTGAATTCCATACTACTATAATCGATTGATTTGTATTGTCAAGATTTTTTTATTCACGTTCTCTTTTTTATATATAATTTGTTCCATCTATATTTTTTTGACAAAAATTATTAAAAATATTTAAACACACGTACTGTCAGAATTGACAAAAAATTATTAAAAATATTTAAACACACGTACTGTCAGAAGATCCCTGATGTTAATTGGAAAAACAAAAGAAAAGAAACAGAGCTTTCTCTCACTCCGAAAGAAAGAGAGAGTTAAGAGAAAGAAGCTTCTCAGTTTAACAAAACAATTCGATTTTATAATAAAGTTATCTACGGGCTCAGTTGGTTGTTTTTTCTGGTATTTCCTGATCTTTTTTTTGTTTGTTCTTTAAATTTTGTAAAAAAGAAATTGGGTACTTAAGTTTCAAGTTAGTTAGATGAAAAAAAAAATTGTTTGATTAAAATAACAAAAAAATAAAATGATGCAACAAATAATAATTAAAATACATAAACAAAAAATTACCATTGACCATGATAATTTTTTTTATTAATTATAATAGGGCAATTCTCATAAATACAACTAAAATATGATTTTTCCAAAATTACCACTTTTAGTTTTATTTTCCAAAAAAACCACTAAAATGAGTTTTTTTTTTCAAAAATACCACAAAATTAAACTAAAGTTTTATATTCAAAACTAAACCCTAAATCGTAAACACTAAATCCTACACTCTAAACACTATACCTTAAATCTAAATTAGTCAACCAAACCTAGAAAAATATATTTTACATAATAAAATTTCAGTTTTTTGTGTTTGTGGCATTTTTGGAAAAAAGATGTTGTGGTATTTTTGAAAGAAAAACTTTCAATTTTGTATTTTTGGGAAAAAAAACATAAAATGTGGCATTTTGAGAATTTTTTCATTATAATATTTGATTCCAAACAACATAAAAACAAATATTATTTCAAAAAATACAAAAATATATATATGAAAACAACCTGCGGCGTAGCGCGGGTACTAACCTAGTCTTATATAATATGAGAAGGTTTTTCACAACTTTTGCTAAGGAGATGACACTTGGCTTACTATATTTCTGACACCTGTTTATTTTTTGGACCTAATTAACTATAGTTTAGACCTAATTAACTACAGGTCCATCAAACCAAAAAAAAAAAACCTATCTACATTTCCTTCATCCTTTCTTTAATCAAACACATATGCAGCCCCCAAGAATCTAAAGTCAATTTATATCAGTCTATGGTTAGTTTCATCTCGGAACTATACTAACATTAAATTAAATTTCTAGATTTAAATTCTTGGGTTTAATTTCTGTGTTTGAATCTTATATAATTTTCACGGGCACAAACAAAATCAAATTTAAGTAAGATGGTGGATAGGTATTATTTAAGTAAATTAGTTTAAATTTTTTAAAAATTGTTTATATAAAATTAAAAATTTGAGCTTACTTTCTGGAAAATTACGTAAGATTGTGAGATGGTTTTGATCTAATTCTATAATTATTTTGTTCGATTCACACTTATTATTTCAAACGTCATGGTATTTTTGAATTACATAAAATTTATAAGTTTTCATATTAGGAATTTCAGAATAAATTATGAACATAATCAGTTATGTTTTGATTTGAAATAATTCCATCATTTTATACATTGCCTTATACCCACTATTTTCCTCAATTTTCATTTTTGTTTATATTACTTCTCATTTTTAACTTATTATTTTGAAACACTTGCGAATTTATGATCATTAATATTTGATTGCAATCCCTTCTCCTTTTAAAGGCTCAAACATTCTATAAAGTTTAGTTTTCTAAAAACAACCTATTATCATACAAACACATCCTCTTTCAGACTATTGTGAAAACTGAAACATTTACTTTCTATAATGCATATGACCAAATTAATTACAATTAATATGCTTTATAACTGTATTTATTGCCATGAATGTGGTAACAATAGTATCGTTGTTCGGATCATCTGTTTTTGGAAAGTTTCTAACTTTAGAAGAAATATTATCTTACTAACAATCTCATGTGTATTTGACTTTAAAAGAATTTTAATATAATGATGTTGGGCGTCAGATTCTTAGAGTAATAGTTGAAAGAAACCTTACTATATTATATCATCTAATAATAAAGTAAAGCTTTCTATATTATTTGTTAAGCTTCAAAAGATTGTCATTTAATGCTCTCTTCTTTCACAAGTGTCATTTTGTTTCTTTTAATTTTTAGTGTAACAAATTTATTCAATTGAATTTACAAAATTAATTTTTTGCTTCACAAATAATTTGATGATTAAAGAGTTTAAATATATAAGATTATAATATATATATATATATATATTTGGGTTGTATAGGATAATGTCGAGTAATATTGGCTGTTTTATCTCCACACTTTAATATAAATAAATCACATGATCTTGATATTACATTATTTTATTTCAATTTCAATCTATTTAAATTAAACTAAAGTATATTTTAAGATATAATATCTAAATAACTAAATGAGAATTGAATATATTTTTTGATAAAGAGATAACTATGTATATTTTTGTTTAAAGAGAGAAGTGAATATATGTTTAAACTCATGATTTGATTAGCTAACATGCATGTTCATAGATCTATATTTATAATATATAACTATTGAATATATATTTAAAATAATATAAAATTTTAGTTATTAATTCACAATAATGTATTTTTATAAACGACACCCATTTTTTATTAACTTTTCTATTCTATCTCATCAATCCCATATGTTGTACTAACTCTCATTTTTGTAACTTTCATAATATTTATAGTAATGCAATGAGTGATTAATAATAGTATTTAGAAATATTACGTATATAAGAAAATATATTAATATGTAATGATTGCATATCTATAACTCTCACAAAGTTTATGTGACTCCTATAACAATGAAATACTCTCTCTGTTTTAATTTAGTTGTCGTTTTAGGTTTTCAATGAAAATGTTTGGTGAATATTCCAGTTTTCTCCCTATTGTTTTAAAGTTTTGACTAATGAAATATTTTAAAAATATATTAATAAAGGGTAAAACAGAAAATTTAATAGTTTTTTTAATTTGTGTGAGAAAACCTTAAACGACAAGTAAAAAATCGGAGAAAGTATAAATTACATTTACCTAATTAATATAAAGATTAGTGCATTTATTATCTAATTAAATAATAATTTTTTTATATGCTCTTAACTACAATTTCTCTTATAAACTAGATCATAACCCGCGGTACACCGCGGAACAAATTTTTATATATTGTATTTTGATTTAAATTTTCATTTATCTAATTTTAAAAATTTGAAACTTTTCTATATTATATTTTGATTTAAATTTTCATTATCTAATTTTAAATAATTCTTATTATAGAAGCACTAATTTTTGATTAGGACGGGTAATCATAACCCGTCATGTATTATAACCCTAATTTTTTTGATTATCAACAGATCTAGCTCAAATAAACTAAAATTTGATTCGCCATGGTATTGCCTTGCGGTATACCGCAATAATCACATGTACTCGTAGTAATAATCAAAGATCGATAATCAAATTTCCTGCTAATCACATGTACTCGTAGTATTGCCTCGCAATATACTGCAGTTCCTAGATCTTTGTTCCTATAATGTCATATAACCCGCCATACTTTTTTATTAGACTAATTTTAGAAGCACTATCGACACAATTTATATTTATAGAGTAATATATGTCCGTTTTTTAAAATTTGAGTCACAATATATGCAGAAAAATTTAGATTTTTAATGATTTCATGTATTATATAATGATTCAAAAAAAATAAAAATAAAAGAAAACTAAGATGAAAGAAGAATCAAATTTAAATTTTAAACAAATATTGCCTTTAATTGTTTTTCTATAATTTTAAATAGAATCATGAGTTAAATACATTAGTGAATATTTAAGGTAACAAATTAATGACTTTAACAATAAATGATGGCATGCCTGTAAATAAATCCAACTCTAGGATTTATTTCATAAAATTGCTGCAAAAATACTAGTATAGATAGAAAGATACACATTTTACTAACCTTCACATCTCAAATCTTATATAATATTTTATTTAATTAATATTGTCTTAACTAACAATCTTTAAAATTACAAAAAAAATATCCAAAAACAAAGTAAACTAAATCCGTGCTAGCACGGGGTGACTACTAGTCTAATTAATACGTTTGGGTTGGGTATGCCCTTATGGGCATTACTCATGGGCATAAACATGGCTTAAAATATGAGTCCTTAAAATATGGCTTAAAACATGGAGATTAAACTCTTTTCCTAGCAAAACTTTATCATTCCCAATCCCACCATAGGACTTGAAACTTTTCAAAATCTTAGTGTAGCTCATTTTAATTAACAAATTATATATTGCAAAGATTTGTAACATTATGTACTAAATCCTTACAAGTACAATATTTCAAAATCCTTTATATGATTGGGATTTTGTAAGGATTGGGATTTAGATTATCGCTAATAGATAATTTTTTTACATGAAACAAACGGGTAAAAGTTAAGGTGATCAGTAGATATCCAAAAACCAAAAGCTTGTGTTATCTTAACCTTAGCTAAATTATTGAAAAAATCTTATGATGCTATTATGTATATTTATTTTAATGTTTGAAACTTACATTATTTGTGACTAAGCCAATTATGTTCTATTCTAAAAATAATCAAAGATGTTGCCGGTTTTGATTACACACTATGTCATTATCCATGTGAATTTGTGAATGATTGGGAGAAGTTCATACTATTGTTTTAGTCCAAAGTCCACCTTACCATTTGTTTTTTTGTCAACAAGTAATGAATTACCTTAATCCAAAAACATATAAAATCAGAACAAATTAAATAAACAGTAATGAAAAGTGAAATATATAATAAAGTTCTTTTATGCAGCCAGATTCTCACAAATTTGATAATTGCTCTCTAATAAATAATTAAATAATTAGATTAGAGACATATTTATATGCTTTTTTGTTGTTGTTGTTTCATATGAAATAGTAACCAAATTTTATTTAAAACAAAAAAAAATTAATAATAACAAAGTTTCCGAAACAGACTGGAAACAGATACTACTCACCGTCGAATTGAGGAGTCAGCTTCTTCCTCGTTGAATCTTTTGACCTTTCTTCCATTGTTTGATCTCTTCTTCCTTCTCTTGTAAAATTTCTGGGTTTTCAATTTTCGTTTTCTCTCTGTTTATGGGCGACGCGAAACCTGGGATCGTCATGGCTAATAGAGATCGTGAGCTTCTGATTCCAGTTGCTCATTCCGGTGAAGATGATCACGATTCTACGCCTAAACCCTCTTCTTCTTCTTCTTCGTCTTCTTCTTCTGGTCAAGAGGTTTCTTATTGTTATCACCTTTTTTTTATTCCTCCTCGCGATTTTGAGAGTTACGTCGTTAGGGTTTTGGTAGGTTGTGAATTGTGTGAAGTTCGTTCTTCTGCGATTTAGGGTTTTCGATTGGCAAAATTATTCAAATTTCAATTGGGATTTTGTTAGGTTTGGGTTGAATATTAATCGTAGTTGATAAATTACGGACTTTGGTTTCGAGAATTTGACAAAGTTAGCTGAGCTGAGCTTGATCTGAGTTTTGAGATTGCTCTGTTTAGCTTGTTAATTGATTAGTGATACCAATGAACAAGCCAAGCAAACTACTTCAAATTTCAATTGATTTTTTTTTTTTTTTTTTTTTTTTTTTTTTTTTTTTNTTTTTTTTTTTGTGTTGAGTAGAGGAGTGTTTTTATTGTAATTGGTCAATCGCAGGGGTCGATGTTGTAGTTAACGATTTTGCTGAGAGCTTGGGGAATTTATTTTGGTAATGCGAGAGAGAGAGAGAGAGTTAGCTTAGCTTGATCTGTTTTAAGGTTGCTCTATTTTAGTTTCCTTAAACTTATAGTTGGTTCCTAGATGGTTACTGATACCAATGAACTTAGAAATTTAGTGCAATACAGAAGAAAGTGATTTCTTGTTTATCTGCAGTTCAGTCTTGATGTGTTTTCTGACCGAGAATTGCTTTATCTTTACTCTTTAGACATTTTACAAGTTGATCAGAAGCTGGGCATCAAAGAAGTTCATGACTGGATGGTATGTAGCTTCTGTCTTTCTTGCTTAGTCTTCTATTTTTTTTTTCCCTAAGCTAGTGTCTTATTACTTGTTCCACCAGTAGTCCTGTATATTCTGACTATCCTAAATCGTGCAGTGTAATCTTGCTTCCGATGGCGATTACTTTCTACGTGACTTGGTGGTTTATTCATTTCGTGGATGGATTTTTCTCTCCCATTTATACACATCTCGGAATTGATATATTTGGTAAGCTTCTTCCAGTCCTTCTATGTTGTTTGTTCATTGGCAATCACGAAGTAACTCTATGTTGTGTAGAAGAACTTCTTTGGGGGAATATATAAAAAACCAACATCATTTGGTTCTACACTTGGAAAAGAATGTAGAAGACAGTGTTTGATGTCAGTTTCTTTTTTGTAAATTTGCCTTCCAGGACTTGGTTTTATCACGTCCATTACATTTATCTTCTTGGTTGGGGTGTTCATGTCTTCATGGTTGGGTACATCGGTTCTAAATTTGGGAGAGTGGTTTATCAAGCGAATGCCATTTGTTCGTCACATCTACAATGCCTCCAAGCAAATCAGCACTGCCATATCACCAGGTACCGTTGTTTTGTTTCTTCTTTCTAATCTCTAGTTTGGTCGTTTTTGGTTTGAGTCTAAATTTTACAACGTCTCACCATTATATTGCAGATCAAAACACCCAGGCTTTCAAAGAAGTCGCCATTATAAGGCATCCGCGTATTGGTGAATATGCAATTGGGTTCATCACATCGACCGTTGTTCTCCAGGTCAGTTACAAGAAACCGTAACCTTCCTTCTGGAAATGAAGGTATTAACAAAACCTAAAACGTCTAAAAACCATTGCAGACTTACGCAGATGAGGAGGAGCTTTGCTGTGTATATGTGCCAACAAATCACCTTTACATTGGGGATATATTCCTTGTTAATACAAAAGATGTGATCAGACCAAATCTTTCAGTAAGAGAAGGCATAGGTAAAGGAAGGAAGGGACCCATCAACTGATTTTATATTAGAAAATGTTGGAAGAGTTTTGATTCGATCTCTGATCTTTACAATGTGTTTTATTTTATCTGCAGAGATTGTTGTGTCGGGAGGAATGTCGATGCCACAGGTTTTGTCAACACTTGATATGCGAACGCCTACAGAGAGAAGTAGAAGTAGAAACTAAAAAAGAAACAAAATTAGTCTTTGGCAGAAAGAAATGGTTTATCAAATTTGCCTGTTTACATTGTCTTCTTCGTTCGTGTTGGATTCTGATTCAGTTAATTTTCACATTTGATGTTGAATCATTCATTAGACAAGACAACAATGGTGGTTTTAGAAGTTGTGTTAACACTGTTGGTGTCTTATATGGCCTCCTAGACTCTCCTGTTACCTATTAATTAAGCTGTGTAATATAATCGATTTTTAGTCCCGATCCATTTTAAATTTTTCCTTACAAAGCATCATCAGCTAATGAATTTACATATATACACTTTTTTCAATAAATAGACAAATTTAAAATTCAATATAAAACGATTCTGTTAATTTTGTAATTAGTTTCGTGAACATTGTTTTAAGACGGGCTAATGGGCCCCCAAAAATATTGTGTCAGACTTTAAAACAGCGTGTAGTTCAAAGGTATTCGTGTTGCACTACACGTTGTGTCTGGTATAAAACGCTTGTGAAAGGAGCCAAAAACCCTAGCTACCAATATATTTTTCTGTATAAATAGCGTAAGAAAGTAAACCATTCAATAACAACAACTTCTTTAGGGTTTTTTTGATCTCCGCCGATTAAGCTTCTCTCTGTGTTTTTTTTTTTTTTTTAGTTTTAGTTTTTTTTCATCATTCTTCCTCTGTATGAGATTAGGTTAGGGATTGAATGGACAGTGACGATTGATATTAAGGTCTCGTTCGTCGTAAAAACGGCCGTAAAGGCCTATTTGCCGACCACTCTGTTATATCACCACCCATATTCTGAGTCCATTCTGGTGTTCCTCTTTCTTTTTTTTTTTTTTTTTCAATGTTTTGTTTTATTTTGTTACCAAAATCGATTTTGTTTGGCCAATGATTTAATCAATAATTGACAAGCATATGTCTGAATTAATCCTTGTTGATAAATCTAATCTTCTCTATGAGGCCAATTTCGTCGAATTTCAAATCCGATTTTCTTTTTGTTTCTTGTTTTGGTTTTGGTTGATCTTCTTATTAGGGAATAGTGGCCAGTGATTTAAATGATTATTGACAAGCATATGTCTTAATTAATCCGTGTTGATAAACCTAATCTTCTCTATGAGGCCTTTTCTTTTGTTTTAATCCAAATCCGATTTAGTTTGTTTTTTCTTTTTGATTAGACTGATGTGAGAATTAGAGCAAAGAGGGGTCAAGTGATGATTGATAACGCATAGTTCAGATGATAATACTATGATTAATATCTTCAGCACAGTCTTCCGCTCCTATCTGATGATCCCTTTAAACCCCTAATTTCTCATCTAATTTTATTTGTTTTCCCTGAATAAAACTGCTTAAATATTGGTTTTCATTTAATATTTTTCTGTTACTAATCTTGCTGTACCTAGGCTTTATATACCTTAACTTATATCCTTTATCACCTTAAAGAGGTTGTTGGTTGAATTCTTGAATCAATCTTGTACAATCTATAATTGAATACCCTTTAACAAAAAAAAAATCTTGTACAATCTAATACAAAGGTTTTTTTGTTAAAAATAAAATAAAATAATAAAAGTAACTTGCTGGACATGAATGAACATAATGTGACTTTGCATTCGAGCGAGAAGAACCGACTTGTCATTCGGGCGCTGTAACTATCTCTGCCAATGTAATTGTTTGTAAAGTCAATAAAAAACCAAGCGAAAAAAAAATAATAATAAAAAATAAAAACCAAGCGGGACAAAGAAATTGTATATACATCAGAACAAGGCAATATATTTTTTTCATAAATCTATTTGAAAATAAATTAGTGAAAAGGAAAATAGAGATTCAACCCTATATAATAAGAAATACTTTATCAAATATTGACACAATGCACAGATATTAAAAAAATTATATAAAATTTTTATTTTATCCTTTGTAAAGACAAACAATTTCTAATACAAAGTTTTTTTGTTAATAAAAAATATCATTCGAGCGCTGTAACCATCTCTCTGCCAATGTGTTCGTAAAGTCAATTTTTACTGGGCTTCGTTTATGATTTAATGGGCCAGTTCATTAAAAACCAAACGGGCCAAAGAATTGTATATACATCAGAACAACAACAAGGAAAATAGAGATTCAAATCTTATATAAATTTATCAAAGAAATACTTTATCAAAGAGTGACTTTATTAGCCCTGAGAATAATATCTCATATCCGCGGATATCCGGATTCGATCTGAAAAATCGGATATCCAGCACGAACGGATCCGAATACGGATTTGGATAATGAACAATTTTTGGACCGGATATCCAAATCCGATTTATTTGTCTACTGGGTTTAAAAAACCTGGATTATGTTACACAATGCACATATATTAAAAAGGGAATTTAGTCTAATCTACCACATTCAGTATAAAACTTTCCAATTCTACCACAATCATAAACTCCTTTTCCATTATACCACAAGTGACATTACAAATGGCAAAAATACCCTGTGTTTAGTAGCTGAAAATTTAAAGAAAATGTGTTGTTTTATATGAGCAAAAACTGAACATACAACCAGTATTATGTCTGACTTGACATTTATTATGGTACTGTAGCGCTGAGCAAAAGAAAAATCATGTTTGATTTTTTTATGGGTAGACAAGTTCCGATTTGTTGAGGCTGTAGACAAAGCATGTTTGATGAATTTATAGAGAAAGTATTTCTGTAGACAAGTTGAGCATATAGATAACTTATCAAGTTCATTGTGATGGACAAGTTCCAATTTGTTGGGTCTATGGACAAGTCGTGAAACTAGTATTATACAAGCCATGAAACTTAGTATCTAAGTGTAATTAAGTATAACTTGTCCACAAACAACAAAACCAACTTGTCTACCAACAATAAAACCAACTTGTCTACCAAAAAAGAGAAGAGATTTGGTCCACAGGAACTGGTTGGATTGTGGACAACGTCTTTCATAGACGTATCATTAGATCTGGTCCATCTCCTTCGGCTTCAATGAAGATTCACGGCCATTGAAGATTGTCGGTGGCAACAGCAACAACAACAACAACGCTAAACCATCGGCGAATAAGCCTCCGACGGGACAATAGCCGCCCTTTCTTTAGGTATAGCAGCGGCGGAGGCCGGAGCAGTTACAGGAGCTTCAACGTTTCTCGCTTGAGCATTCTCTTCCTTCTTCTTTCTCTTTCTACATAGACAGAACACAATCAGGAGAAGCAACAACAAACCAACAACACATTCGATTACGATTCCGGCAATAGCTCCCGCGGATAACTTGTCGCTATCTTTTTTCTCCGGCGGCGGATTGGGTTCTTGAGCAGCGTCACCATCACAAAGATTCGAAGAAACATTGAATT
>NC_025703.1:15009455-15029833 GCF_000633955.1 Camelina sativa | reverse complement strand
CAAAAAAAAAAAAAAGACATTTGGTTTACTAGAACTGGTTCACCGGATCTGGTCCATCTACAACCAAATGTGTGGTTCACAGTGTAAACTTGGCTGGATCGTGGACAATGTCTTTCATAGACGTATGACATGTTTAATCCTATGATCGATCACTTGCGGCTTCAGAAGATATGCATGCTGGACAAAATTAGTTAGTAAAGTGGACAAGTTGGGTCGACCAGAAGTGGTCCATCGGAACAGGTCTACCGGATTTGGTTTACTGGATCTGGTTTATCAGAACTTGTCCGCCAGGGGGTGCATCACACAACCTCAACATAAGATTATGAGAGCAGATCTATATCTCTTTGCTTGAGCAGACGGCAGTGTGTCGACAAACATCACTGAAACTGCCGCAGCCTACACTTGAAATTACCTAGATAAACAGAGAGGAAAAGTCCAAAGCATGGTTAAGCACCCAAGCCACCATCCTTAGAGACGAAGCCACAAATGCAGAACAAGAAACCGAACCATTGCAAACTCCGTAAATGGCGTGAAACGATGGCCACCACGGAAAATTCAGGAGGCTGTTACAAACTGTAGACTACACAAAAGCAAGCTCAACTACTACAAATACATCTTTATTTTAAATCCCAACCAAGCTCATAAAGACAAAACTCCATCAAAAGGAAAACAAGAAAGCAAAACAAAACTAAAGCTGAAGAGAAACAGGAGGCCGAAACCGCTGCTATAGAAGCCACCGCAGTTCGACTTCAGATCTAGAATATTTTTTCTTGGCGGCTGCTGGTAAAACTAGAGAGAAAATTAAGGTTATGTTTTTAAAAAAGAAACAACTAGGGTTGTAGATAAATTGATAGAAAATTTATGGAAGAAAAATAGAAGTTAATCGATTTTTGGTTTGTTAACAAATAGATGAGATACAGTGGAAAACACAACAACTTTCTTGCATCTGTCATATGAAACATATATATATATATATATTTTCTATAATTTTGTAAAAATAAATGAAGAAATCAAAGAAGGATAGTTTAATCAATTCATGTGATGTATGTGGTATTCTAAAAAAGAAGTTATGTAATGTGGTAGAAGTGATAAAAAAATGTTTTGTAATGTGGTAGATTTGTTAAAAATCTCTATTAAAAATGGCCGAAGAGTCCAAAAAACCCAGATTACACAATGCACAGATATTAAAAAATTATATAAAATTTTATTTTATCCTTTATAAATACACTAAAACAATTACTTTTTCTAATTAATAAATTGAAATAATTGGATAAAAATGAGATTTACTATTAAAAACAGCATTGAAAAAAAAATTATAAAATGATGGAGTAGAATCTTCTCAGATTTCATAAAACCTGCAACCTAAACCTAATCGATCGATTGTCAAAAAAAAAAAAAAAAACCTAATCGATCAATCCTTCTCACATGTCCAACTACGCTCCCGAAGCTGTGGCATCTTCGTTGTTATCGTTGCCTGATGCGGTGGCTATAACTTGCTTTGCCCGCGTATCAAGATTAGATCATGCAGCTTTATGTCTCGTCTCCAAAAGCTGCGGGTCTCTGGTGGTTTCTGATGAGCTCTACCAGATACGATCGTCGATGGGTTGCACTAAGAAGTTCCTCTACGTATGCTTATGCGTACTTCCTAACCCAACCCCACGTTGGTTCATCCTCCGTCCATCAGTAGACGCTTACACCGGGAAGCACGTGAATCGTGCTCATCCCATCCCCTCGTCCCCCTCTCAGCCACAAAAAGGATCCTCGGTGGTGTCGTTGGATTGGGGAATCTACGTCATCGGTGGCTGGGTTAATGGTATGCCCACGTCAGGTGTCTTGCTCTTGGATTGTCGGTCTCACAAGTGGCGTCACGTGACATCCATGAGAGTTGCTCGTGTTTCCCCGGAGGCTAGTGTGGTGGACGGGAAGATACACGTGTTGGGAGGTTGCAAGGACAAGAACTACACCAACTGGGGAGAGGTGTTCGATCCGAAGACACAAACTTGGTCTGATATGGAAATCTCAAAGCCAATGCTGGAGAATGTTTACGTTGTGGATTCTTGGAGTAGAAGCTTTTACGACTTGGAGAGACCGAGTAATTGGGGAATAGAGCATAATCGAGATTCAAAGCGTCCTAATAGCATAGATAGCAAGGATTGGTGTGTAATAGATAAGTTGATATACAGTTGTGGTGTAGACGGATATATATACTGCTGTAAGCCGAGATAGGATTTGGATCGGTGTGATGATGCGGTAGGGATACATTGGTGGAAAGTGTTTAAATTGGACTTCTTGCATTATAGGCTCTGTGATTCGAGAGCGGTCCACTTTGGTGGGAAGATGGTAAAACTGTGGGAGTCTTATAAGCTGATGTTCAATATCAACAAAAACCTTGAAGAATTACTTCCCGAGAACAAATTGACTAACCTTGGTCAGAATATTTTGGTCTTTTGGGAAGAGCTCAAGCGTGATTTTGTTAACAAGCGGTTAGAGATTTATTGTGCGGAGGCTTCCTTGGGAAGGCCGAGTGTAGACAATAATTGGGGTAGGAGGTCGTGTACTCGGATCCTTACAATCGATCTTTCACGGTCGATCCTCTCTTGTATAACTCTACGACTAAAATCTTGTATTATGTTCCTGTCAATGTTTGAAAACTTGGAATTTTTATATATGATTCTTAAAATCACAGCTCTAATAAGAATCGTAATAGGCACTATGTTTCTAGCTCTTGCTAAAAAATTATATCAGTCACATGTTACTAGTTTACGAAATTTTATACTGAGATCAAATAGTTACGTTGCTTTCAATGTGAGTACATTGTCCCTTTTAATTTTCAATATTAATTAAAAACCTAAGAAACCAAACGAGTTCTGTTGGTCACCGAATTGTATGGTACGTACTTAAGAAGAAGCACCATAACTAGCTTTAATTAAATCAAAACCATCTTTTTGATCTTTATTAAAAACATCATCATATCTACACTTTAACCAACTAATTAAAAAGAGTGACTAAAATGCCTCGGTTACAAATGTCAAACATGGAGAACTGAGAACGTACTACTATGTAACTGACACACGAAAGACGAAACTAGTGACAAATGGTCACCTAACCTATGGGCCTTTGTTTTACCCAACCTGACGCTTGTGATTATTTCCCTGTTTTGTTCCCATGCACACACAAAGTACAATATTTATGAGCACGAAAACAAACATTGATTTTAGATTAACCAAAAGAATGAAGATGTATCTAAAATCTGACTCAGACATCACAAGCGTCGACGAATCATCACCGAAACAGCCTACTTACTACGTTCAAAGCCCATCACGTGACTCCGAAAAGTCTTCTTCGGTGGCACTGACGACTCACCAGACCACTCCCACAGAGTCTCCGTCACACCCATCGTTTGCTAGCCGTGTATCTAATGGCGGTGGTGGAGGATTCCGGTGGAAGGGACGGAGGAAATATCACGGCGGAAGATGGTCTCCGGCTGATAAAGAGGAAGGTGGTGATGGACGGTACGACGATCTTTACGAGCACAACAGGGGAGTCTCCGTTGTTACTTGTAGATTTATTTTGGGAGTTGTTGCGACGTTGAGCATCTTTGTTCTTCTATGTTCGGTTCTCTTTGGTGCTTCTCAATCTTTTTCTCCAATCGTCTACATCAAGGTAATTTTATTTTTACTTACATATATATATATTTAACTTAGTTTGTGTGTTTGCATTTGCGTTTTCCACATTTTAAAAAGAAAGAGAAGTTTTTGTGTTTTTCAAACAAGATTTTTGAATTTGGTGTTATCGTTTACAAGTAACAGCCTAGTTGTGGTGGTTTCAATTGAAATAGTATAACATATATGCACAAACACAAACAAACAATCGTTTGAGTCTTTGTTTGGACCTTGAATTAATTGTATGTGTTGGTGTTGGCGATTACATAATCTAGAAAGTGTTTTAACATATAGAACCAAATCATTTAATTATAACTGAAAAACATATTGCGATTACTTACCTTGGGTTAGGGTAAAGTTCTATACAAGTGTTTAATTTTGAGTTGTATGTGTAAAATAGGGTGTGAATGTGCATAGTTTTTACTACGGAGAAGGTTCAGACAGTACAGGAGTTCCAACAAAGATCTTGAACTTTAAATGTTCCATGGAGATCACAATACACAATCCTTCTACATTCTTTGGCATCCACGTCAGCTCCTCTGCCATCAGCCTCATCTACTCTCGTCAGTTCACGCTTGCGATTGCACAGCTGAAGAGTTACTACCAACCAAAGCAAAGCAATAACACGTCCAGGATCAACCTCGTTGGCTCTAAAGTTTCACTATACGGAGCAGGAGCCGAGTTAGTTGCTTCAGACCATAATGGCGGAGTTCCCGTGAAGTTAGAGTTCGAGATCCGATCACGAGCCAATATTGTCGGACACTTGGTTAAGTCTAGACATCGGGAACACCTCTCTTGCTTCTTCCTTATCTCTTCCAACAACACAACGTTTGTAAAATTTACCCACAAAACTTGTACTTGATAGATATATTTCTTCATTTTTTTGTTGTTGTGTAATGTAACAGCTTCCCTTTGTTTTGTTTTTTGGTTGTTTGATATATATTTTAAAGAAATAAACCCGTTAAAAACGGTTAGTTTTTTGGACCAAACCATTTATAAAAAATTCAAGAAATGAAAAAAAGAAAGCTTCAAAGGGGTCGTTTCTAAAATCCACTCTCTACGCCGTGTTCTCATCTTCAATTATCTTCATATACAAAAAGTTTCTAAATCCATTTTTTAATATTTACGTCGATCCCAAAAACACACAGAGAGAAGAAAAGATGATGGACGCTACGTCAGAATCAGAAAGAACAAGTTTGGACCTATCGATATCATCACCTAAACAAGCTTACTACGTTGAGAGCCCTTCAAGCGTGTCTCACTTAGACGATGGTGATAAATCCTCATCCTCTGCTTCGCTTATTCAGGTTCATACCCCAAACTACACAATTCTGACTGAATCACGTCTCTCCTCTTCGAGCCGTACCTCCAATGGGACCAGCGGTATGGGATCTCGGTGGAAAGGAAGCTCCCGGAGGAGTAATATGTATTGGCCAGAGAAGCCTTACACGATTCATGAAGATGAAGTTTATGAAGAGAACAGAGGATTGTCAGTGCCACAATGCAGAGCTGTTTTGGTAGTGTTAGGGACTGTGGTTGTGTTCTCTGTTTTCTGCTCTGTATTGTGGGGAGCTTCTCATCCTTTCTCTCCTGTCGTCTCCGTCAAAAGCTTTAGCCTCCATAGCTTTTATTACGGAGAAGGAATAGACAGAACAGGTGTTGCCACCAGGATTCTGAGCTTTAATAGTTCAGTGAAGGTTACCATACACAGTCCTGCTCCTTACTTTGGCATCCATGTCTCTTCTTCTACTTTCAAACTCACCTTCTCCTCTTTCACCCTCGCCACTGGTCAGGTAGTCAACTGTCTTAGATTTCACTCATTGCTCATATCATCATGGTAATCTGATTTTCGTGTTCTGGTTGTGAAGCTTAAGAGCTATTACCAACCAAGAAAGAGCAAGCACATAGCCATTGTAAAACTCACTGGCGCCGAGGTTCCTTTGTATGGAGCAGGACTACACTTGGCAGCCTCCGACAAGAAGGGTAAAGTTCCAGTGAAGTTAGAGTTTGACATCAGATCGCAAGGTAATCTTTTGGGGAAGCTGGTCAAGTCGAAGCACGTAAATCACATCATATGCTCCTTCTTCATCTCCTCTTCCAAGACATCAAAACCCATAGAATTCTCTCACAAGACCTGTAAACTCGTTACAAAGTAAACACCTTTTCTATATTTCTTCATCCTGCAAATAAGAATTCCATTTTCTTTTCAATGCAACTTTGCAAAATGTGCATTTTTTTCCTTCATAGAAAGATACATGGTATTCGTTTTTTATCTGCACAAGTGTTTCAAAGGAAGAATCAAAAGGTTTCAGTGCTCTATTGCTTATCCACAGCACAACCACCTTCTAGCACTGTCCCGTTTACTCTGTTTGGTGGCCAATACCGAAAAACTGACCGTCCGATAATATTCTTCAAAGGCAGAGGACCCCTGAAGACAACACAAGTTTTCTAGAATAAGGAACAATCCAAAAAAGAGCTAAATCCCATGATTTCTATCACAAAAACAGATGAACAATATGCCTCTTACCACACGTGCGAATCATAGCTGTTATTCCGGTTGTCACCCATCACAAAGACTGAATTTTCTGGTACCCTCTACAATGTTGAAGCAACCAAGATCAGAAAAGAAGATAAACCAGAAGGTTTAGGTTTCAACAGTTGATTAAAAAGCGAGGATAACACTTACAACTGGTGTCATCTCATAACCAGGAGGCTCTAGGATGAATTTTTCATTTCTAGCAACACCATTAACCATCAGTTTCCCATTATGTACCTACGCGCATTACCCCCAAATCAAATAACCACCAGTTTCACTATCACAAGTCTCTTCACTAGTGTACCTCATGCTAAGAGCCAGAACATGATCATACATACCTCTACAAGATCGCCTGCTTTCGCAACAATCCGTTTAATGAATACATCCGCGTCAGTATACCCAACTTCTTGTAGAACTGGTGGACTTTTGAAGATTACAATATCGTTTGCACAAGGCTTCCTGAAATAATAACTCACCTGTAAAAACAAATCACCAAAACCCATCAACAAAATCTCTCTAAAGATGTAACCTTGACATTGTAATCTCTCTAAAGATGTAACCTTTTACATTGTAATCTCTCTAAAGATGTAACCTTTTTACATTGTAATCAAAACACAAAACCAACAATGTGAGAAACCTTAACATCATCATCCCATAACTTCCTAATCCCTTAACTAACATAGCTGAGGATTCCAAAACTTGGTCTTTCACTAAGAAAACAAATACCTTCTCTGCAACCAATCTATCTCCAACATCAAAAGTAGGATACATGGACAAGGAAGGAATGTATCTAGGTTCTGCAATAAAAGATCGAAACGCCAAGGACACAGCAATGGCCACGAACACAGTCTTCGCATCGTCAGACGTGAAATCAAGCCATTCAGGTAAAAGCCTGTTTTTTTCCTCCACTTCACTTTCACCATCATCACCACTGTCTCCGCCGTCGCCTCCTCCTCCACCGCCGCCGCTGGAGTCTAACGACGGCGCAGACTTCGTTGTCTCACCTGAATCCTTGACCCCATGGCAACTGAGACTTCGCCGGTAGTTTCTACGGTTGAAATTTGTTGCTCGAGCATTGAAATTGAGACGGCGGGAAGAAAAAAGTTGGGGTTTTGGGATGAATTGGACGGAATTGGGATTAGGGTTCCTGAAAAATCTGGAATTTGAATCAGATTTGAGGAAAGCTAGTGGTCGAGTAGAGAGGTGAAGAGATATCATCATCGTCCTCAACTAAAACTAAAAGCTTCAATTTTTCTTTTTTTCCGGTGAGGTTTATTTCGTCTGAAAAAAGGATAAATTAAAAAAGAAAGATACTTAGGAAAAATAATAAAAATACTAACAAGCTTCAAGCCTTCTTCAAGTGATGATATTATTATTTTTTTATTTTATTTTTTGTCATCTGTTGATATATATATTATTATCAGGTCAAAAGACCAGCAAACATTACAAAGTCAAGAGTTTCGCTTAGGACATCTCCGACCCTAGTCAAATATTTATTTTAGAGCAACTCTAATCTTACTCTATATTTTACTCTAAAATAGAGAAAATGATTGGATTGCTTTATATATAGAGCAATTCTATTTTTACATCTATTTTTTTTACACTTACTCTATTTTATAATTGAAAATAGAGTAATACATTGAAAAAAAACAATACTCTATCTTTGAATTGCTCTATTTTAGAGAAAAAAATAGAGATATACATTGGAGATGGTCTTACTACTTAACCATATACGAGAATTAAAACTCCTTCTACCATTTGTGCCTATATGAGATCAGGCCTATACAAAAAAACTCTCTACAATTAGCTTCCAAAAGTAAGATCAGAGGGATATAATTCTATTCCTACCCTTAACGCTTATAAGTAATCAAGGCTATACCAAAAAACTCTCTACAAAGAGCTTCACAACAGCTAGATCAGAGGATTAAAAACTCTCTCATTTTCGAATAAGTGACTGAGTCAAAACGGGTGCCCATCTGCAACATATGACTATAATCTACAATCTGCAGTGACACTTTTTGCAATGAGACTACCTCCTCTGTTTGCTGAAAAATCTTCCAAAACCAGTCTCCAATCTTGAAAGCTTCCTAACGATCTCCACAATTCCGTCGCTTGATATCTAAAGGAAGGCCAAGCGTTTGGCCTGAGGACTGAACCAACTAGCACAAGATCTTCAATTGCAAATATAATTTGGTTCATATTATGGCTCTTTATGCTATCAATAGCCCACAACACACAAGTGAGCTTTGCCTCGTCTATTGAGGAAATAGAGGAGAAAGCCCGTCTGCTATGAAGCATAACCTTACCTTGCTCATCTCGTAACACCCACGCTCCACCAGTTAACAAGTTTCTCTTCGACCAATAAATTCCCACATTACATTTGAGCCAGCCATGAACGGGGGGATCCATTTTCTTTCTAGGGTAGTACCCTCTACAGGTGAAGAGGTAGGGAGCGATTGAATTGTACTACCCACATGTGTCTCTTCCTGAATGGTCTGGGCAAGAAACCAATCTTCTGAATCTTGTCTGATTTGGTGGGTCGTTTCAAGAGATGAGAACCTTTTCCCTTCGAAGAAAAAAAGATTTATGTTCTTCCAGATTATCCATATAATCCAAGGGAAGCTTTTCCTTAGTTCTGTAGGCCATTTTATGTTATCTTTGTTTATGAGGTTATGATGGAGAATAGAGTAAACTGATATTTCTTCAAACCCCTCCATAGAAAAGGGGTAATCTGACAAAGCCCATATTTGTCTTGATAGCGAACAGGAGAACAGGGCGTGAACTATAGATTCTCCCTCCATACCACAGGACTGACATCTACTGTCCACCTTCATGCCTTTATGGGATAACAGGTCCGCTACTGGTAAAGCTCCACTAAGCAGCTTCCACAGAAAAACCTTAATTTTAGGATCAGTAGTAAGTTTCCAGACCTGTTCCATAAGAGGATTGATAGATGGTTGGACCGAAGCTTCTCGGATTAAGGACTTGTCATTTGTCTCCATAGCAAGCCAATAAGCGGATTTCACTGAAAAGTTCCCACTTTTATTGTGTTTCCATATCCAAAAGTCCTCTAATAATAATACCGGCTTCTTTGCTCTGGTTCTTAACACATCATATGGAAATAACTGATCCTGCAATTTACCTATATCCCAGTCTCTCCTTGTGAAGTCAATCAGGTCATTTACTCTTAGGCTTGGGTCAATCAGATCGTTTTTATCCATGGAGCTCTAAGACCTTCTTCTTCATCCTCGACCCATCTGTCAGTCCACACATTGATAGAATCCCCATTCCCCACTCTTTTTAACAGACCTTCTGAGAGAAGATCTCTGCCATGGAGTATACTTCTCCAACTAAAAGAGGGTCTCTGCCCTAAGCAAGCATATAGGAAATTGCAGTCTGGATAATATCTACTCTTCATGACTTGAGAGAAGAGACAATTTGGATATTGCAGTAACCACCAAGCTTGTTTTGCTAAGAGGGCTTGATTGAATTGCTGGATATCCCTGAATCCCAATCCTCCATGTTCTTTCGGTAAGCACATACATTCCTAGCTTATCCAATGTATTTTCCGGTTGTGTTCGAAGGAGCTCCACTAGTATTGTGCCATTGCACTTGAGAGATTAGTACAAGTTGTTTTGGGGAGCCTGAAGCATGACATAGCAAAGACCGGCATAGCCATTGCCACTGATTTCAGCATAATCTCTTTACCCCCTTGCGACAGAGAACAAGTATACCAGCTAGATAGTTTGGATTTTAGTCTATCTTTGATATAACCCATCATCTCTACTTTGGATCCACTAAAGCATTCCGGAAGTCCCAAGTAAGTACCAGCTCCCCCTTTATTCTGAATTCTAAGAAAGGATCTCTTCTCTGTTTTAAGCAGGGTTGGGACTTTTGCTCCAAAAATAATAGAGGATTTATTGAGATTGATCACCTGTCTGGTTGCCTGTCCATAGATCCTGAGAATGTCCTGCAACACTTTGCTCTGAACTTTATTGGCTTTACACACAAATAAGCTATCGTCTGCAAATAACAGGTGATTAATCATGGGACCTTCCTCCTTGAACTGTATACCATTAATTTTTCCCCTTTCTTGTGCACAGTTTAGGAGATGCGATAACCCTTCAGTGCATAAAAAAAAAAAAAGAGAAAAGGGGAGAGAGGGTCCCCTTGCCTTAGTCCTCTTTGGGGTGTGACCATGCCGAAGGGCTGATCACTGATTAACACTGAATAAGTCACTGTGGATATGCAGAACATGGCCATATTTATCCATCTTTCATTAAACCCCAGAGCCGATAGCAAAGATCTCAAGTAACTCCATTCCACCCTATCAAAACCCTTTGGCATATCCGACTTTACCACCATAAATTCTTCAGAGATAGAGGGGTGAACATTAAGATTATGAACCAATTCATGAGCCACCAGTATATTGTCTGATATTCGTCTCTCCGACACGAAGGCAGACTGAGACTAATAGTGGTAAAAATGGTTGTAATCTTCTCACCAATAGTGGTAAAAATGGTTGTAATCTTCTCACCAATAGTGGTAAAAATGGTTGTAATCTTCTCACCATAATCCTTGAAATTATCTTGTAAAGCACTGAGCAAAGACTGATAGGTCTGAGGTTTGTCATTTCTGTTGGGTGTGGTATCTTTGGAATAAGACAGAGGTTTGTGTAATTCCATTCAGCCGGAAAGGTTCCTAGAACAAAGAACTTTTTGACTTCTAAGGAAACCTGAGGTCCCAGGATCTTCCAATAGTGTTGGAAAAATCGACCTGACATACCATCAACACCAGGTGCTTTAGACGGGTTTATAGTGAAAGATGCATACCTTATCTCCTCATCCGAAGCTGGTTCTATCAAGGTCTTGTTCATTTCTGGGGTCACCTTTGGTGGAAAATCTCGAAACCAGTCTTCGAAGCTAGGCTGGGTTTGACGAAGTGAATAAGGACTGGAAGTAAGCACACGCAACCTCACCTTTTGTTGCCTCTGATTTCTCTGTGCATTCCCATTTATATCCAATAGCTTTTCTATCATTTTCTTTGATTGATTGCCTTTCACTGATGCATGGAAGAATTTGGTGTTTCGATCTCCACATTGCATCCATTTGTCTCTGCTTCTTAAATTCCAGTACCTTTCTTCGTCTCTATACGCTCTAGCCAATTCTTTTTTAGAAAAAGGACCTCATTCAAGACTGGATAAGGCTTTGATTTTTCATGTTCCAGAGTTGATTCCAAATTGATGATCATATCTTTTGCATTTGAGGTATTCTTCTTTTTCCATGAGCTAAGTGCTTTTCTGCAGTTCCGGAATTTGTCTGCTGAACTCGATTCCAGATTATGACTTGTAAGGTTCTATGCTTTAATAACTGCTTCTTCAACTTCCGGCTTGTGGAGAAAGCGTTTATCAAACCGGAATTGCCCCCTATAAACTTCTTGGGAAGAAAAGAGTTTCATCAGAAATGGCTTGTGATATGAACCTCGATAATCCAGGAAAGCCTGATTTGAAGCCGGAAAAAGTTTGAACCAGTCTTTATTCCCAAAATCTCTATCTAGACGGCTCTTAATCCACAAATCATACCTTCTTCCTGCCCATAATCTGTTACCTTGACTAGGTAGTTCCTCCATGTTACACACGTTTAACATATCCAAAAAAGGTTTGAAGCAGGAGTCACTTCTTCTAGGTCCACCAATCTTTTCTGCATTGTTAAGAATATCATTAAAATCGCCCAGCATGCACCAACTTTCTTTTCTGCTGAGTCCAATTCTACTTATTCTTTCCCACACCACTTTTCTTTTTTTGAAGTTCGGGTCTCTATAAACACAAGTTACAAAGAAATTAGCCTCTCCAAGCTGAACTTGAAGCTATAAAAGATTTTTATCTGCATATTTAATAGATATATGTACATTATTTTCCAAAAAACCACTAAACCACCACACGTCCCCACCGGGTCCACTGTATACACCCTACTATACCCCAACCATTCTTGTAAATGCTCCAAAGTATCTCTATCATGCATTGTTTCCATTAAGAACAACATCTCCGGTAAATGTGTTTTACGCAGTTCCAGCTCAATATGCTCATTGGGGATAGGCAATCCCCCCATTGGGATCACCTCCTCGGGATAAAGCTTTTGAACTTTGCAGCGCTTGTTCCCACTTCATCTGCTTTCCTCTTGTTCTTCCCTCCAACAATTATGCCCGAATTTAACACTTGAACTGTACTATCCGGGGAAGATTTGGAAGTTTTTGGTTTCCTATTGCTTTTAGTAGTTTTATTCCTCTTTGTCTTTTCTTTTTTAGAGATAACCCCGGAAGGACCAGCCTCAGAGAAACCGGTCCTAAACCATTAATTTACTCTGAAAAAGTCTTTGGGATTTTAGAAACTCACTTCCTTCATTTTCTACTGAGATCGGGTTGCTGAAATCCATTAGCCAAGATCTGTTGGGCTCTTCCGGAGGTTCTGAAGGCATGGAATTTAGACACAGACCGGTATGCAACTCCTCTTGCAATGGTAGTTGTTCACTATCATAGTTGAAGACCAATCCTTTTTCTCTGTTTACATCGTGATGTATGATAGGTGGGGGTAATAGTCTCAGGATAGATTTTTGGGCTAGGGGATCCTTCTCCACTTCTTGGACCGTTTTCTTGACCCTATCTATCTTGATTGATTGATCCTCTCCATTTGCAGCTATAAGATACTGTCTCATTCCTTCCACGACTTCTGGAGCTATTCTTGGTCTTCCAGTCAGAGAGTCCACCCCTACTTGATCTTCTCTCAACACTCCAAAGAGGGGATCAGTTGAATATTCGGATTAGACTGCTTCTCCAAAGGTTGACCAGACTTTCTTGCTATAGCCTCATCTTGATTTTTTTTAATGATTGGACAAGCGTCCCTCTCATGAGTTAATCTTTGGCATTCATAGCAGCGCTTCTGAACTCTTTCATATTGGAATCTCATGACTGACGACCCTCCTTTGAAATTTATCACATTTGATATGTGCAGAGGTGTTGCAACATCAAAGAGGACCTTTACTCTGACAAATTCTTGGAGTTGTGGTCTATCCGGATCGAAAGCCACCTCGAGGACTTGCCCAATCAGTTCTCCCAGAGAAGTAATCGCAGGGATGGTAAAGTAATTGATGGGTGTATTCCAGATCTGAACCCAAAGGGGAATAAAATGAAGATAGTTTGGCAGAGGATGTTCATACCATCTGTCTATCGCTAAGGACCAGTCGTTGTATGTATGAGCTCCTTTATCTAACACCTCTTGCAGATCATGCTCTGTCTTGAATATAAATTGAAACTTTTCCTTCGAGAGGGCTACTCCTGTAGCTTTACCCCATTTTTGCCATTTCCTTGGCATATTCCTGATTAAGGACTGCATATCCTGACAATCTGGGTTATGAAGACGCCCTACCAGACTTAAGGCGTTTCTGGCACGAAGAGAACTCCGGGAGGTCCGGCATAACGACAGGAGTTTCTTTCTCTTCCTCTAAAGACATCGCCATTAAGGCCTTATCAATGGCTGGTGACATGTTGAAAGATTTTGGGAACTAGTACCCACAGGTCCTTTAAATCAGAGTCTTATCCAATCTAAAACCCATAGAGTATGAACAAGATCACTGAGAATAAGAACAAACACTCGAAAAACTTGAAGATTAGATCTACAATTGCTAACCGACTGCGAGCAACTTTCCCTTTTCGTAAAAAACATGTGTTTTAATCCAAATGCTCTTTTCTCTAGCCGAATGAAAGACACTAGACGAGAAAGAGGGTCTTATGCTCAAAAGAGAGAAAAAAGTATTTTGGACAGGGTTTTGCTCTTTCTTCTTCTGATGATGATGATATTACTTCTCTTTGGTCTTTTTCATATCTTTCTTTAACTGAAAAAATATTTGAAAAGTTCGAACTTACAAACTTCATTGAGAAAATCATAAGTTTATCTTCAACAAAATACTAGATTAGGACCAGCCCGGATTTTAAAATTATTCAAAAAATTAAAATTTTTAAAAAATATATTAATCTTTTGTTATAAAAAATATATATATTTTTAAAAAAGTATATATATATATATAGATATATACTTTATACCTTTTTTTGTTAGGAAAAAAAATTATATTCATTTTTTGCTTTAGTACACTAATTTATATTTGTATATTATAAATTTCTTATAATAATAATTACAATAATCTAAAACTAAATTATTAATAATCAAAACTTTCGCCAGATACTCATCATTATTATAATTGTCAAATCGCAAAACTTGATTTCACAATCTCGTCTAAATTATGATTTCACAAACTTGTGTACATGCAAACATGTCATCACATCGTCATTTTATTAACATCTAATTTTACTACTAAAGATGTATTTTTACAATCAAAGATATTTTATTGTTAAAATAAGCTTTTTATCACTGCAACGTTCCGACCGTCACCTATTAAGTGGGCTCCATGTCCTCTCTAGGCCCATGAACTCACTTTTATTCGACGGCCGGTACACTATGTTCAAAAGGACGTCATGTCTAAGACTTGTTTACCGACTTTACAAATCACCATGTGATATTTCTTCATTTTTTTTTTGCTAAAGAATATTTCTCCATTTCTCACTCGCATAATTCCGACAATCACTTTTGCAAATCATAATACTTCCACAGCTCAAGCACGACTAGCTGTGGAGTTCTCTCAGGATGGTTGATCAGAAAGATAAATGCACTTTGGTCACACATGTGGTCAAATCAAAAATACACCTGACGTATCAATTTCACCAACATGTCTCACTTACATGTATCAATTTTACCTGAGATATCAATTTATCTTTCTGGTCATCGAAAATGAGCATGATCACGTGTCAGTTTCACCAACACGTCTCGCTTAATAGCATGACTCGATTCTTCTGCTCCTATATAAACAGAAACCTACCTTCCCCTGCAAGGAACCTAACTTTGCAGGGTCGGATCGAAGCGGCTTTAGAACATAAAGCAGAAATCACTACGGTGCTTGAGAAATGGCGACAACAACAACAACAAATGAATCAATTCAACCCTTCGATAGTGAGAGGTGTCGTGGAGAAGATACACGGTTCCCAGCAATTTCACGAAGCCCTAAAAGCATCAAATTGGATGATTGCACAAAAGATATGCAATCTCATCCCTGAAGGTTTCACAACTCGATTTCTTTTTAATTGAGAACGTACATATTTGAATTGGAAGAAGCAGAGAATTTTGTGGAGCGCATCGTCCAGTGGCGGATGTGCTCAGTGGCGGAGGCAATGTAAAACCAAATTTGTAAGTAAAGTTTATTTTTTCGTTTATTTTTATCTTGTGTAAAAATACGTTTCACCCGTGAAATAATTGAATAGGAAAAAAAATTTCAACATGGTGGAAAAAGTTTTGATGCCTTTTTGTGTTTCTAAAATCAAATGCACATCTTTTATGTTTCACATTATTATCTACATCACTATCCATTAAATAGATAAAGCAATATTTTTTAGACTAACCGATTTAATTAAAATAATCTGAAGTGTAAAAATGCAATAAGAAAATGTATAAAAAATGATAAATACTCAAAAAGTGTAGTTCTGGTGAAAACTTATAGGGAAAAATTATTGTCTAGGGTTTTCAAAAAATTCGATAACATGGATATCATGTTAAGATTGCTGAGTCACATATATTTAAATAGTCATTAGAATTTTTAAATATGTGACAAAGTTTTTGTTTTCCAAAAATTTAAATTGGTGAAAAGATTTAAAATTGTTTGGAAATTTATTTATTTTAAGATTATATTGTGATAATTATTTTTTAATATACTTGAATAGTTATCGGATTTTTTTTAACCGGAGAATAAGTTTTGCGTTTCAAAAAGTTAAATAAGTGAATAAGTTTAAATTGTTTGTGATATGTAATTTACTTTTATGATTATTGTGATAATTCATTCAATTATTTTTTTTAAATATAGTTGAATAGTCATTAGAGTTTTTCAAAATAGGAAAATAATTTTAGTATTTCAAAACATTAAATAAATGGTTTATAATTCTTTTGTGAAATGGAATTTACTTTTAATAATTAGATAGGTTATGAAAGCGATAATTAAATACATTTTTAGATTTTAACAGTTGATTAAACCTTTTATCTAATAGAAAAACATTGTCTCATATATCTCAATGGCATATTTATGTAAATAATAATAAAAAGTAAAGACATTTATTAAAAGATACAATAGCTCTGTAATCACGACACCTCAAATTTTTGGTGAGAGTGCTTATCTATTAATGTACAGGGGACACATTGTGGCATATTAGCATTGTTAACGTTTCTGCTATAGTTGAGTTTCAAGAAAATTTCTATAGCGTTTTCGAACAAGCAATGTTTTGGGCTCACGTTTGTAGTATATGTGTGTCTTGCCGGTGTCCTATATATGCATTAGACTCTGAACTGAGCAAGGGGTATTAAGAACAGAGTTTAACTCCAAGAAATCATTGAATCTTTAAAGTATTAGCAAGAAAATTAAAATAGCAAATGAAAGAATAAACAGAAACTTTTGCTATGAATCTACTATAACAGAAGAACAAGACAATTATATGAAACCAAAATATGGCAAACAGAAAAAACAAGGATGAGTGTAACATCTGTGGGTGTCGGTCGACACCATTCGCGGTTGGTCAAATCGGTTTGATTGTAATTCTTTGGTTCGTGTGGTTGGTTTAGGAAAGCCCTAGACTCGAGTTTATAAGGAAAACTCGACGTCTTCCACTTCTTTTAGCCGCTTTTTCACATCTCAGGGAGAAAGAAGAGAGAACAAAGTCTCTGTGAGAGTTCTTGAGGTTTTGGTGGATTCTCTGTCTCTGTAAGGTGAGTTTTCTTCTTGAGAGTGTGGATCCAAGGCTAGGAAGGTGATGGGAAGCTTGTGGTGGTGTGGTTTTGTCGTTGTTGGTGAGATCTCATTGTTTTGGCTAAGGTGTGTGGTTGTTTCTTTTTGTTGTTTGTGAGTTTTTCGTAGCTCCTGAGGCTTGGATTCGTTCCTGGGATAGTGGGACAAAAAGGATAAGCTTGGAGGCGAGATTTGGAGGTTCTGTTCGAAGGAAATTGCTGCTCGAAATTGGTGTCGGTCGACACCAATGCGAGGACGACTCGGGGAATTGGCGAGCGTCGATCGACACCATGTGGAGGTGTTGGTCGACACTGTTAGGTTTTCGGGAGTGCCGAGCAGGTGTCGGTCGACACCAGATGACCAGTGTCGGTCGACACCCTTCTGCAGTAACCGGTTTATGTCATGTTGCTTTGTGCATGTTCCTGGTTTGTTTTATTATTGTTGATTGTGGCATGAGAGATCTTATTGCTTGTGTGTATAGCCCAGTAGATGGAAGGATTGCCTCACTCAGTATTTCTTGTAATACTTACGCCTCTCTTTTGTGTTGTGGCGCTGGTAAAGGCAAAGTGTGATCGTGGGATCAAGGTGATGAAGAGGAGGATGTTCTAAAGGCTCGGTAGTTTGCTTTGTGTCTTTGTTAGGATGCTAGAGTGGAACTTAGTGGTCTAGAATGGATGTTAGGAATGTTGGTTTCATTATTGGTTATGTTCTGGATTGGTGTTGGAATTGATATCATTCAATTTCTTTAATGGTTATTGATTTATTGGAGTTGAATTATTTGTTATTCGTTGTTGTTGTTGATTGGGGGTAGGTTGCTAGTGAGTATGGGATCACTAGATATTAGGTTAAAAAAAAACGGGTCGGGTTCTTTCACTTTGGTATTAGAGCCCATACGGTTCTAGGTACGGGTTCGTTGTGTGCTTTGTGTTGTGGATGTTGGATTCAATGCTTGTGTGTGGAATGGGGTCCTACAACATCCTCTTTGAGCCTACTTTGTGATTCCACGGTGAGTTGTGTTCTTTCTGTAGTTAGGGTCGTTTTGTTTGCTTAGCCTTTTGTTCTTGGTGATTCAGATGGTTAGAGGTGAGGGAGCTGCTGGTCGCGGGCGTAGTTGCGGGCGTGGTCGTGGTCGTGATTGTGATCGTGGGCGGGGACGGGTTCCCGAGGTCAGTGAGAGTGTGACCCAGAGCATGGCCAGCGAGGAGGTGACAGAGTCGCATGTTCATCCTAGTGTGTCTGGAGACCTACCTGGTGGTGGTATCGGCGGGACAGGTGGGCCCGGTGTTGGTACTCGTGTTGCCTCGGGAGTGGGGGTTGCAGCGGATGGTGCTCCAGATAGAGAGGATGTCTTGGGAGGCTTGCTAGCTCAGGTGTTGGCGCGGCTTTCAGCAGTGGCGCCGCCAGCGGTTGGTGGGCAGGTTCCAGTGGTGCAGCCAGTGGATGGTGGACAGGTTCCAGTAGTGCTGTCAGTGGTTGGTGAGCAGGGTCCAGCGGTGCAGCCTGTAGCGGGAATGCAAGCAGGTGTGCAGATGGGGGCCGAGATAGTGGATGCTAAGTATGTTCAGATGATGGTGCAGCTACGACATGTGGATATGGGATTTTTCCCATAAGGCATAGATCCGAGTGAAGCGGATGAGTGAATAGAGCGGATGGAGGATATTAATCAAGCAAATACGCAAGAAATAGACTATATAGGTATTTGTAAAAATGGACTAATCAAGTTGCACTGAACTTGGAACATAAGAGTACACAAGAGGGTAACAATTTTTTTCCAGAGATTCTCTTAGATCCGCTTCTTTCAAAGACCCGTCCGCTCCAATAATGTAAGCTACGTTGTGAGTTGGGTTTATGCGAGATTCTTTGTTTTTATCAAAAAACACAGCGACTTTCTTCTCCTCGTCAATGAAAAAACTTACATATGTAAGCAAAAACTGAAAACCAGAGTTTATGAGTGGTCTCATATTCACTGCTAAGAACAGTTTGCTGTTCCAAGACACGGCATCAGGCTCAATTTTAGTCGTTATCCATATCTCCAACATTTTTGTGTCCCAGCGCTGAAATAAAACCACAAGCTGCTCCTCTCTCACACTACATAGACTCACAGTAGCGTCCCAATACCACTCGAACGGTACAGGCAAACGCGGTCCAAAAATCTGTCGCTTGTGAAATCAAAAGAGATTAAGAAAGCATCATCTTGTGAAAGCTTCTTTCTTGCAAACCAATACGTATTTCCCTTGAGAGAGATACCATGGTCACAGTATAATATAGTCCAGTCTAGAGTAACGTCGAGAACCCTCCATGAATCAGAGTTGAAGTCGTAGATTTTGTACTCAACAAAAGTAAAAGTTGGATAAACAAAATAATCAAGAAATACCAAGATTTTGTAGGAGCTGATGCTCTTGTCGTATCCGAGAGCATACGAATACAAGTCAAAACTGCTGAACTTATGTGCGTACTTGTTCCACGGCGGGTTTGCTCCCAATACGGGTTCCAAACCTTAATCCATCGGGTTTGCCCCAAATACGGGTTCCAAACCATGAGCTTATTGTAGTCCTTAGTGATGCATAGCAATAAACCGTCACAGTGAATGACTTGAGCTACATCCACTTCATCTGAATCGTCTAGACCAATAAGTTTACCTTCACGCCGAATACATGATTCAACGTCGTTGTGAAGATTGACGCTCATCAAATAAACCCTTAAATCCATTATCATGACGACCATAAACTCTCTTTCCTTTGTTGCTTGTCGACCAAGGTGTTTCGTTTTAAAGAAGTGATCTTTGGATAAGGTGTTCCACTTCTTGCAAGTTGATCGGACTCTTGTAAGAGATGTAATCGGTACCCTAGAGAGCACCTCCTCCGCTAAATCCCTTGGAAGATTGGACATCCTCGTCATTGTTTTAAGTCTCAACCAGGATCAACGTAACGTAGTATAGAAGTTAGGTTATATTCTCCCAACTCCTTTTGCTTATGTGATTATCGAATTTTGGAAGAAAAACAAATTTAATTTAATTTTTTTTTTTTTTTAATGTTTTGGAAAAACGGGTTGTTTAGTTTGAAATTTCGTTTATTAATTATTTTTTCATATGTTGCCGACACAAAACAACCAAAAAAAAGGTTTAAATGTTAATGGGCCGAAGCCCAATAAAGAAGCCTATCATGATATTAACATCTTTTCGAGTGTTTTTGTTTGACTCGGGAAAAAAAAAATGAAGAAAGGATTATTAAAGAGAAGAAGAAGACGTTTAGGGAAGAAGAGGTTAAGACCATCCACAATGGCGTGGATTTGGCCCGTCCCCAATATTTA
>NC_025703.1:14956162-15009395 GCF_000633955.1 Camelina sativa | reverse complement strand
ATGTGGGGGACCAAAAAAAGTCCCACACCATTGTGGATGGTCTAAGCGCTGTGTCAACCTCTTTCCTCTTAACCAATCAAATTCGCCCTTCACCTTTACACGGCTGGTTCTCCCTCTCTTTATCGCGGCGACGGCGACGGCGACGGCGACGGAAAATACGGCGACTGGTACATTATGTTGAAGCTTTGGAGATGGTACCAGCGATGCTTGACGGTTCATCCAGTGAAAACTCAGGTCATCAGTTCTGGATTTCTTTGGGGATTCGGCGATGTCACCGCTCAATACATCACTCACTCCACTGCCAAAACTCGTCTTCTTCGTCTCACCGTTAGTCATTTCTCCCGATCTCCCTCTCTCTCTCCCTCTCTCCCTCTGACCTTCGATTTTAGTTTCTTTCAAATTGGGGATTCTCTTCCGATTCTTATAACTGTTTCGTGTTTTTTTTGGTGTTGATTTTGCTGAAATTAGTTTAGGTTCGTGAATCTACATCTCGATATCTCTGGGTTTCATGATGTTTCGTATAGATTGATTTGATTCCTGTGCAATCAGTGTATTTGGGACATTTCACTGAATCGGTTAGTGTTTGAATCAAATGTATTGATTGAAGCAGCTCGTCCTTAGACCTTGATGCTATTTTTGGAGCTTTCTTGCTTTACATCTTTCAAGGATTAGGTCATTCGTATAACAGCACTTGGATTCATTTGTTGGTTGACGATTAGAAACTTGCATTTACTTGTTTTCTGAGATCCCATGATTGTGTTACTGTTAACCTAATGGCTTTGTCCAACAATCAGAGACGTTTTAGTGCTTAGGCCAGAAGATTGTGGGCACTACAGCTTCAGTTTTCTTTTTTCAAAGCTTGAAACAGCTCAAAAGAGGGATTTTATGGTGATAGGTATACTTAAAAGATAATCGTGGAGCCAATGTGATTTTGTACATTGTATTATCACTCACTATTTTGGTACATTGGTACAGATGTTCATGCTGTAATGTATTTATTTCTTGATTAGCAACTTTAGCCTATTGCTTACCTTCTATGGAATCATGAGATGTTTTATAGCTGTGACACCTTATGCTGCGAAACAACCTTTAGAATTCAAGAANGTTAACCTAATGGCTTTGTCCAACAATCAGAGACGTTTTAGTGCTTAGGCCAGAAGATTGTGGGCACTACAGCTTCAGTTTTCTTTTTTCAAAGCTTGAAACAGCTCAAAAGAGGGATTTTATGGTGATAGGTATACTTAAAAGATAATCGTGGAGCCAATGTGATTTTGTACATTGTATTATCACTCACTATTTTGGTACATTGGTACAGATGTTCATGCTGTAATGTATTTATTTCTTGATTAGCAACTTTAGCCTATTGCTTACCTTCTATGGAATCATGAGATGTTTTATAGCTGTGACACCTTATGCTGCGAAACAACCTTTAGAATTCAAGAAACCACTAACTAAGCTCAGAGTCATTTGGTACTTTGAGATGTTTTCTGGCTTATACCTTGATATTCGTTTTCCTTTAGAGGTGCATGGTATGTAGAAATCTGTTTCCCATTTTGAAAGATGATATCTATTTAAGGTTTGCCAATATATATTGCTTAGTTTTTGGCTATATCTCGGGACTCTATTGACCTACCTTTGCTCCAGCACTAAAACAGTGTTCAATATTAACAGGAAACAAATAAAGATGGTGACACAAATGCAGAATTCAAGGTCAACTGGAAGCGAGTAGCTATCACGAGCATGTTTGGGTTTGGTTTCGTCGGACCTGTTGGCCACTTCTGGTTTGTTTTCTTTTGATCTCAGATCATTTAGTTGTAGCTTTTGTATAGCCTATGCTGTGTCTCACCTAATCCAACGACACCGAATCAGATACTGAGAAAGAGTGGTTTGTAGATAGATTGATAAACCTGATATTGTTCTATATTCGATTGCACAGGTACGAAGGCCTGGATAAATTCATAAAACTGAAGCTTCGATATGTGCCAAAGTCAACACGTTTTGTAGCTGCCAAAGTTGCAATGGATGGTCTTATCTTTGGGCCTATAGATCTACTGGTGTTCTTCACGTACATGGGATACGCCACAGGCAAGAACACAGCTGAAGTGAAAGAAGGACTCAAGAGGGATTTTCTTCCAGCTCTAGCTCTTGAAGGCGGAGCATGGCCGCTTCTTCAGATTGCAAACTTCAGATATGTTCCCGTGCAATACCAGTTGCTTTACGTCAATATCTTTTGCCTAGTAGACAGTGCTTTTCTCTCATGGGTCGAGCAACAGAAGGATGCAGCTTGGAAACAATGGTTTACTTCATTTCAACCACTGAAAGAACGAGGTGGCCACGGCGGAGTATGATCATTTTCCCAGTCAANTGAGAAAGAGTGGTTTGTAGATAGATTGATAAACCTGATATTGTTCTATATTCGATTGCACAGGTACGAAGGCCTGGATAAATTCATAAAACTGAAGCTTCGATATGTGCCAAAGTCAACACGTTTTGTAGCTGCCAAAGTTGCAATGGATGGTCTTATCTTTGGGCCTATAGATCTACTGGTGTTCTTCACGTACATGGGATACGCCACAGGCAAGAACACAGCTGAAGTGAAAGAAGGACTCAAGAGGGATTTTCTTCCAGCTCTAGCTCTTGAAGGCGGAGCATGGCCGCTTCTTCAGATTGCAAACTTCAGATATGTTCCCGTGCAATACCAGTTGCTTTACGTCAATATCTTTTGCCTAGTAGACAGTGCTTTCCTCTCATGGGTCGAGCAACAGAAGGATGCAGCTTGGAAACAATGGTTTACTTCATTTCAACCACTGAAAGAACGAGGTGGCCACGGCGGAGTATGATCGTTTTCCCAGTCAAAAACTCTGAATGAAAACAAAAACGAGTGTAATTGGCGATTTTCAATATCGAAAGTTGCCTAGGATACAGATTCTTGATCAAATATTATTTCGTTTCACAAGAATTTGGTACAAGTGAATAAATGTCTATTAGAATCGAATGAATGCAACAGGATATGGCTAAAGAAATGAGCTATGACCGCCTCCGAGTGGTACTCTTGGTAGAAACACTGCAGACGCCTCAAGGCATGAACAATAACTGAAACCAATAGCCTGAAAAGCACACAGGAAATAATCAATCTATGGTTTTGGAATTGTTAAATCTGACTAAAAAAATGGTTTAAAGATGGAAATTTCACATACAGGAACGCCAAGGAGTAATCCACAGTGACTGACCAAGACAGGTAGGCTTCTCCTTGCAGCGGCTGGGATAAACTTTAAGGACCTGAGAGCTTTTTGTGAGAATGACGTAGAATGATTTGTGTTCGAGCATCTTGAAAGCTCTGCTAGATATAGCCAGTCGGATTCAACCATGTGCCGAACCTCCACTGATGTAGCTGTCCTCACCGGACACTTTCCGCAGCCTGCTTCATCACATTGGTGGTCACTCAAGTTCCATCTGATGAGAAACCGGTTCATGAAGTAGAGATTTTGCCCTGGCCGAAGATGTACTTTATCCGTGGAAGATGCAATGTTGGTTCCATGGTCTGGTTCATCCACTGATTTCTCTTCTGTTTTAGTTATGAACCTACTGGTTTCATCCCTCTGCAGTAGACCGATGGTTGTATAGGTTGATTCACTGAGAAGACTAAGCTCTCTGGCTTTACTCAATACGGATTCAGATGCAACATCCAAAAACTGAACTTCAAACAATCTGCTTGGGGCCGCATGGTCTGAAATAGATTTTGCTTCTGATATAATTTTTCCAAGGTCATCAGATGTCGGATTTTTCTGAGTTTCATTGAAGCAAACGTTCAAGAGTTCTGTCTTCGACGGTAAAGGACAGTCAGCAGAACAGGAGACTATAACTTTTATACCCTTCGACCCTGGAGCCGGACTAAGGTTTCAACCAGCAGCTGTTAGAGATGTCTGAGTACCCCAAATGAAGCAAATGTCACTTAAAATGGTACAGAATAAAATCTAGAGGAGCAGAACAACATGAAAAATGATTACCCTGCTTGGAATTGCACGGATGTAATTCAAAAGCAACTTTGAAGTGTTTCCTCTGATTGGTCTTTGCCGTTGAGAGATAAACTGGAGTTTCAAAAGCAAAGAAGAGTCAAGAAAATACTCAAAGGAGATGATAAATTTACCAAAGGAAAAAACTCAAGATGTAACCACCTGCAGGACCGCAGCCAGATACTTCGAGAGGCTAATGTCTTTAACTCCAGAAGGATTTAGTTTCTCTAGATCAAGAATAGCATACCCTTTCTGCCAATAGCAACATCAAAACAGAGATGACTTTCCCTCTTAGCAAGTCAGAAACCGACTATCCATATGAGCTTTAAGCTTAAACTGCACAAGGCTCTTACATCTGTCACTGTTACAGTCTGATTGATTAAGTCTGTACAAACTTTATCGACAAATGAACGTGTTCTCCTACATTCAGAAATGACTGCTTGCAGCTCTGATTTGAAGTTACCTGAAAAGAAAAACAATAACTTATATTAGTCAATTAGTCTCACACATCACCATCAAGTTTTAGAGAACAAGTCCGGTTTGATGTTTTGATAGACTTGCCCGATTGTAGATTTCCTATTGATGTTCGAATCCTATTCCGAACAAACAACTGACTACGGTTAGTCGGATCCTCAACCCAATCTTGTCTACCCCATTGACATATCTGCTAGTAAACATTATAGAGTTAGTGACAACTGACAACAACCATAGAGCTATAAACGAGATTGAGTTTCTAGTTTCAAGAGAACCTTATACATGTCTTCCTTCCACAAATCCAGCAGCGGACGCACTAAGAAAATAGATCGGTTCTTCATATGTTTTGCATCTAACTGCAGATTTTGGGAGAAAATCTCTGAAGCAAACGCTGTCCCCGCAAGCCCAAGTACACCGCTACTACGAGATAACCTGAGAATGAATAACTCAGCCTGCATCCAACTTCAGACAACACTTCATGAACATCTCAATATGACACCTTTCCTTGTCTAAAGTCTCAAAGAGCCATTTACCTGGTCATCTGCATGATGAGCTATAAGCAAGACCTCAATCTGTTGTCGAAAGCAAACATTCGAAATCATTTGATACCTACAAAGAGGGAAATCAAATAAACACCAAGTTTCTTTACAAGTGATGATTCAAATCAATGGAAATAAAAGGAAACATTGTAAAACCTCATTTCACGAGCTGCTTCTTGCAAGTGACCAAGCTTTGGTCTACCATCAACCCAATCACAACTTGCAATCTCACATCTGATTCCTATAAATTCTCCACCAAGTTACTAAAACAGACTCAAAAAAAGAGGTGACATCTAATGTTCATACTTACCCATTTCAGAAACTCTGGAACACACAAGTTGAGCCTCATCTTTGCTCTCTTGTCTTAATCCATGATCCACAACTACAGCAACAAGTCCATCAATGAAACCATCTGACTTATTAACACAACCTAATCCTTCAGTTTTCCATTTAGCAGCTAGAACACAAAGCGCCATACTATCAGGACCACCTGAAACTCCCAAAGCTGAAACACACACAAAATTGTCAAAACATTAACCAATTGAATTGAAGGAACTATTGAAAAAGATTAATAATTTACCAATTCGGTGGTGAGGTTTAAGTCCTGCCATGGCCATTCTTCTATTGAAAAGCTCCGTATACCTCGTTTCATCCACCGTCTCGGGAACACATGTGTGTTTACAGAACAATCGGGAGAATTTTGGGTGGCGGGATTGAAACGGATACGAATAAGTGAAAAGGGTTTTAGTAGAAAAGGATAATGAAACCCTAGCAACAGAGTTCGAGAGTAAAGTCGAAGGCTTTCTTCCATTGGAGCATAGAGCTAGACCTCGCGCCATGATACGAACGAGCGAACTCACCGAGTTGTGTCACTCCCGAGTTGTGTTTTATTCACTTTCAAAATTTGCCTTTTTTAATTTGCTAAATAATCACTAAAGTCTTTTTTTTTTTGGCCCTATTAAATTTGTAATCTTGTGATTTAGTTAGACTTAATCATATTTTTAGCAGTACATGATTGAAATGGTTGTACTTGTATAATTAGAAGAATAAGAAATCAAATCACATATTCAACATTTCAACTCAAAACCAAGATACGAAAAAAAAAAAAAAAGAATGAAAGAATAATATAAAAATCAAGAATCAAGATCTCACAAACATCTAAAGAAGAAACCAAAGAAAAAAAAAGATGTATCATATCATCGTAGTGTAGATCAATTAGAGAAGAGTAGTAAGGCAATTTCCTCAAATCTTTACAGTTAATAGTAAAAAAAGAATCCAAAAAAAAAAAAAACCCTGCAAATGTCCTCCCCTCTTAAAGAGAAGGTCCACTATAACCTTGACCAGGTCTTTTGATCTTCCCCATCTCCATTTCTCTTGTGGCTTGACCTTCACTGCTCGAGCCTGATGGGTACAGACCGTAGTCACTTGTTGGATTACTGTACTCTCCCGTTGTGCCGTAGTCTTGAGTTCCAAGTGCCATTTTCCTAAACTTCTTCATGTCATCGTTGTATTGGCTCGTGTCATAGTCAGTGCTTCCTCCATATGAACTGTAGACGTTGCTGTGACCTGGTCTCATCCCTTCGTTCAGATCAGACAGTGATACGTTTCCTTCTAAGGCGCGTACTATCTGCTCAGCAAAGTCACTCACTCCATTAGCATTATTTAACATGTTGAATGACTATATTTAGCAAAAGAGACAACAAAAGAAACTAATGTGAACTAGTCAGCTTTTATTCAACCGGTGTTGTCTAGGTACTATGGCTAGGCTATATATAAATATAATGGAAACCAAACCAAACGTTTTAAGTTACCTGGCTCATGCGAGGTCTACGGCGACCTGAATGGCGGACACAAGCTGCAGCACAAGCAACCATGCGAGCCATCTCCTCTTTGTCATACTCATTACCCATCTTTGGATCAGCCAAACCCTCAAAATCTCCTTCCTCAGATGCTCGGTTAAGCAATGGTCGTGCCTGTTCCACCATCAATCACACATAGCTTTTTGCTTCATTCCACAGTTAAAATTGTAAAATAAGTCAGAAGTTTAGATTATATGTAGTGATAGTAAGTACCCAGTCAACTAAGCTGTCATCTACATAGACATTTTTTGCATCAACAGGGCGCCTCCCGGTTATAAGCTCCAAAAGTACAACGCCAAATGAGAAGACGTCAGACTTCTCTGTGAGCTTTCCGCTTGCAGCATATTCTGGAGCCAAATACCTAAAATCCCAAAACCAAAAGTGTCAGAACTTGTACAATGATAAGGATCACATACATTGTGCAACTGCATAAATGTACATATTTAGTAGATTCAAGATGATCTTTACCCAAAGGTTCCCATCACACGTGTAGATACATGAGTGTTTGTATCAGAAGCAATCTTAGCAAGACCAAAGTCAGCAACCTGAAATATAGAAGAGCTTCTTCAGTGACACAAAATTACATAAACACCACACAAACATATTGAATAAAGATGATGTCACACCTTAGCTTCAAACTTGAAATCCATAAGTATATTTGCCGCCTTAATATCACGGTGAATGATTTTGGGATTGCCTGCATATATATATACATTTACATCATAAACAAACAAAGACTGTATTTATCAAACATCTGTACATAATTTTATAAGTTTCTAGACTTACAATCTTCATGAAGATATGAGAGTCCTTTAGCAGATCCAAGAGCAATCTTTAATCTAGTGCTCCATTCCATCGTAGGCCTTCCTTTCTCTATAACAAAATTCAATTCATCACTAATTGAAAAACAACAAAGCAATGTACTAAAAACCACAAGAAAGAGTTGAGGTTTTGTTCTAACCATGAAGGTGAAACTCAAGATTGTTGTTAGGAACAAACTCATAGACAAGTAATCTCTGAGCACCAGCCATGCAATAACCAATAAGAGAAACCAAATGCCTGTGGTGAACTCTGCTAATGATCTCAACCTCAGCTTGAAACTCTCTCTCTCCCTGACCACTCCCAGCCTTCAACTGTTTCACAGCAACTTCTTTCCCACTAGGCAATATACCTTTGTGCACGTACCCGAACCCGCCTTGTCCTAACAAATTAGCCTCAGAGAAGCCATTAGTAGCTCTTGACAGCTCCTCATAAGTGAAAGTGCTTTTGGAAAAGCCTAACACTAGCCCTGGAGATGGTGGAGGAAGCACCGGAAGATCCGAATAGTCAGAGCCGCCGCTGCTGCTCATGAATGCTGGTGGTGGTGGAGGCGGAGGAGGTTGTTGTCGTGGTGGAGAAGGAAGCTTAGGTGGTGGCAATGACGACACTACGTGGTTATCTGACGGCCGTGACGCGTTCTGTTGTTGCCAATACTGCTGCTGTCCACCGTAAGGTCCTCCAGCTGATAAACAAACATCAAAATCTCTGTAAATTCGTAGNAATCTTCATGAAGATATGAGAGTCCTTTAGCAGATCCAAGAGCAATCTTTAATCTAGTGCTCCATTCCATCGTAGGCCTTCCTTTCTCTATAACAAAATTCAATTCATCACTAATTGAAAAACAACAAAGCAATGTACTAAAAACCACAAGAAAGAGTTGAGGTTTTGTTCTAACCATGAAGGTGAAACTCAAGATTGTTGTTAGGAACAAACTCATAGACAAGTAATCTCTGAGCACCAGCCATGCAATAACCAATAAGAGAAACCAAATGCCTGTGGTGAACTCTGCTAATGATCTCAACCTCAGCTTGAAACTCTCTCTCTCCCTGACCACTCCCAGCCTTCAACTGTTTCACAGCAACTTCTTTCCCACTAGGCAATATACCTTTGTGCACGTACCCGAACCCGCCTTGTCCTAACAAATTAGCCTCAGAGAAGCCATTAGTAGCTCTTGACAGCTCCTCATAAGTGAAAGTGCTTTTGGAAAAGCCTAACACTAGCCCTGGAGATGGTGGAGGAAGCACCGGAAGATCCGAATAGTCAGAGCCGCCGCTGCTGCTCATGAATGCTGGTGGTGGTGGAGGCGGAGGAGGTTGTTGTCGTGGTGGAGAAGGAAGCTTAGGTGGTGGCAATGACGACACTACGTGGTTATCTGACGGCCGTGACGCGTTCTGTTGTTGCCAATACTGCTGCTGTCCACCGTAAGGTCCTCCAGCTGATAAACAAACATCAAAATCTCTGTAAATTCGTAGCAAGTTTGGATCTTTTCTACAAAACTAATCTCAGATTTGCGAAATTAGTATCGGAATTGAACATAATCATAGAGATGAGGAAGAACTATAAGTTAAAGATTGGATTTTTAATTTCGTAAAAATGAGATCTTTTGCGTTTTTTGCTACCTTTGGGACCAGGAGGAGCAGGTGGAGGAGGAACGTAGTAAGCAGCTTCATCATCGTATCGTCTTCTTCGTTTCTTCTTACAGAGAAGGCAAATCAGAGTCAGTACAACAAGCGCAACAACTCCACCAATGGCGATTCCGACCACCACTCCTGTTGATAAACCATCGGAGGAATCAGACGACGGCGAGTGGGAAGAGCCTGATGATGGGTTGTTGTTAGATGGAGTTCGAGGAGTAGGTCCTGAAGGATTGGTTGGTGGAGATGGAGGGCTTCGAGTGGTTGATCCAGGTGTGTTGGGAGAAGGAGGAGATGGAGTGATGGGAGCGGGGGGAGAAGGCTGGGGAAGAGGAGGAGTTGAAGATCCAGGAGAAGGAGGTAAAGGAGAAGAAGGAGGAGGAGAGGTTGAGTTAGTAGATGGCGGCGTAGGAGAAGGAGGAGGAGAAGAAGGAGGAGTTGTGGTTGGAGGTGGAGATAAAGCTGGAGGAGGAGTGGTGGTTGTTGAGTTTGTGGGAGGAGACGGTGGAGATGTGCCTGGAGACGGCGCTGAGGACATTTTTTGCTTCGATCTAATCAAATCAATAAAGAATCTTTCTTTCACGAGAAAGAAGAAGAAGAAGAAGAGAATGTGAAAAAGAAGAGAATGTGAAAAAGAAGAGAGAGAGAGAGAGGTAGTGATCTGGTGCCACCGAGACTAGAAGAGAGAGTTTAGAGTTTTGGACAATGGAGTTATGTTTTTGTGTTCCATCAAAAAACACGACTCATCCGCGTTACTTCTTCTTTCTTCTCATTACCAAAAAAAAAAAACATATCCGCGTCAAAATTTAGTTTTGGTATGTTTTTTTAATTATTTGAATGTACGACAATTTAGAATTTATTATTTTTGACCAAAGAGAAAATACTTCTTTTCCAAATTACATTCAGTCATTAGAAAAACTTTTTTTTCTTTCCAATAGGTAATTTTATTTTGCTTAATTTTGAAGTGTCTGGATCGAGTTGAGGAACTGAATAAATTAGAACGTTACCTTTCAGTCTTTTTTTCTTTTGAAAAGGAAAAGTGGATATGTCGTTTGAGACAATCTACCTTTGCCTAATGAGATGTAGACTAAAAAAAATCTATGCATTTAATGAAAAAACACTGAATAATTCGGTTTTTATTGGACCAGTAAGAAGTAGAAACAATAATAAAGTTTAGATCCTCTTCCATATATTTTTTTGGGGGCTATTGATTCTCTTACGATCTTGACATAAGTGCATGAAATAGAACCACGTAAACATATTATGATGATGTGCAGAAAAAAAAAAACTTTACTATGTTACCAAATTAGAACTGCTATAATGGTCAAAGTTATTAACTACATAACTTAAAGCAATTTAAGAGAAGCTATTTTATTTAGTCAGCTCATAAAAAAAAAAAAGTCAGCTCATAAATTAGGCAATAAGACTTTTAATAGTATAAAATTTCATTACATATTTTCTTATTATAGAATATATAAATTAATATCCTCTCATATTTTCTCATAGTATAAGATTGACAATGCGTAAATTAATATTTTTGAATGTGTGGAAAAATAGTTGGGATTCTTCTACTTGCTCCAAAGCAAAGGAAGACACAGCTGGAGTGCACTAGCACAAATTCAAGGGCCAAGGCCACCTATTACATTGACGTTTCCTCTAATTTATTACCATTATGTTAAACCACAAATACTCCATTAAAACTTGATTTAAGGTTCTTAGCAACACGTCAATTATGGCCAGTCCAGATAATGTTTTTGCACTTCAGGTAATAATAGTAATATAGTATAAGTTGATGAAAATATTAATCATTGTATTGGGTCAATGGTCCTATCATTCGATTTTTAATGTTAGTTTATGTAAACAACCGACGACACACGCCAAATCTAAGGATAAAATTACAAATTCAACGCGGCGTAATTGCGGTGTGATTTGTTAAATTAGTATAGTCAAGTTTTATTTATACATGTATGCCAGAGATATTTTGGTTCGCATATAACTGAGCTGATTTGATTTTCAATAAAATATTCAAATAACTTTTTATATTCATTTTTCTGTATTTTTATTTATTCATTTAGTAGCCAAATTGAAGCATATGTTGTAAGTCAAATAATAACGTCGCCAAGTGGACAAAATTATAGTGATTTTGAGAGTAGGACTTCAAAATTATTATTTGAAGTCAATTTGAAAAAGATGATTTTACGTTTTAAACATGATATTATTGTGAACATCAAAAAAGATTATGTTCAAGATATAGAACTTCCACAATTTATATATATATATATATATAAAGAAATGTACGCTAAATATATAACATGAAAAGGTGGTAAAGTCTCATATTATAATATTAAAAAACTCTCAATATCATAAAGTTATAATACCAAATTTTATTTTTTGAGATGGCCGAGGTGGTCATGGACACCGATCATGGCGAATAGTCCCAAAGTAAGAATGTATCCAAATCCAATGGCTCTTCTCTTCATCATCTACTTATGTTGTCTAGTACCAACTAGATTAAGTGGTAGCTTAAATCGATTGTCCCAAAATGATTATAACTTTATATCGTTTTCTTCGCAATTTTTGTTTTATGTCTCATATTTTGCTTGTGATATTCATAGGAAACAAATATGAAGCAGTAATACAGTAACCATGAAAAATTGGTTTCTAGTGTAGGTGGACGGTGAACCTTGTAAGAAGGGAGATAAGAGTCTAATTCTATTGGTTGGGCATGTGTGTCTTGGGTTGTGCCTTTGTGTGGAGGGGATAACTTGTCTTTGTCACGAGAGGAATGAGTGAAATAAGAAAAATGATCATATATTGCAAAGTCATACAAAAGATTTATTTAGAGGAGAAATAAAAATCAAAATTTCCCCCAAAAATTTAAAATCAACTAATATCTTAGTTGTGTGAAAAAATCTTTTTAAAAACGTATAAGTGGGGTTACGAGATAATAATAGAAAAGTAAGGGTGTCACATGGGGACATTATGATTATTTGGTATAACAATTATGAACATGATTTGTGGCATGACATTCGCAGTTCATAATTTGTGGCATGACATTCGCTGGTCTCTCACCTTTTTTTTTTTTTGTTAACTGATTTTGTTTATATTATATATCGAATGCTCAAGGCAAAAAGAGTAATATAAAAGATTGAGCTAACAGAAATTCCTGATACACAGATCAGTAGAAAGAAGACGAAAACTACAACCACTTCTTTCTATACTCTTTTCTACAAAAATTTTGCCCCAAAAAACCAATCCCCAAGATCCATCTTAGCCAAAAGAGGACAAAGTTTCCTCCTCAAGAACTGTCATCATCCAGAGAGAATAAGAGACTGCAACATATAATTGTACTCTTAATTCCCGGGTAACACTTTGAGCAATGAAACCACCTCTATTGTCTTTTTCTGCTTCAAACTCCACAGCTCAACCACTAATACACCTTAGAACCTTCAATAATTCCATTGCTTGAAATTTGAAAGAAGGCCACGCTTTTGGCCTATTCAACACTCCAACTATAGTTTTATCTTGAATGGCGAAAACTACATTTGATAGTTTGTGACTAAACATACTTTCCATCGCCCATAGCGTAACTTTTAGGACCCCTTCCTCCTTGTTTATGAGGTTAGAGAAACATCTCCTCCTGTGTAGCAAAACCTCACCTCTATCATTTCTAACCACCCAAGCTCCCCCAGCCATAGCATTCCTCTTAGACCAAGAGAAACCCACATTACATTTTAGCCAACTCTCAGGAGGACGCGACCACTGGCCTGAAAGAACCAATCCCTCACGATCTGCAGAGCTTTGAATGAAGTGGTTATTACCCGATCGAGCTCCTGAATCGGTTTCCACCTCTTGAGCCTGAAACCATTCATCAACATCTTCATATATTTTTTCCTTTGAAGCCATCAGTGAAAACAAATTTCCTTCAAAGCAGAGAGAATTTCTATTCTTCCAAATTCGCCAAACTATCCAAGGAAAACTTTTTCTTAAAACCGCAGGCCAGTCATAATTTTTCCGGTTGTGTAATAAGTGATACACATTTGAAAAAATTGATCCAGCATGAAAACCATCCTCAGGAGAAGGATATTCAGATAAAGCCCATACCTGTCTAGCATAAGGACAAGTGAATAGAATGTGGTTGATAGTCTCTCCTTCTTCCCCACACACTTGGCACCTCTCATCGCCTACCATTCCCCTTTTACTAAGAGCACTCGCAACCGGTAGAGCACCGCTTAAAGCTTTCCATAAGAAGATCTTTATTTTAGGATCAGTTTGAATGCTCCATATCTCTGCTTTTAGGAAATTTAGGGATGGCTGTTTCTGACTCCATCCTCACTTGAGATTTAGAGGATTGAGCTGCAAACCAATAACCTGATTTTACCGTATACTCTCCACTTTTGTTATATTTCCAAACCTGGTAATCCTTGTGCTCTCTGATCGGCTTGATGTTTTTAATTCTGATTATATCCTGGGGAAAGAAATGCTCCTCCAAAATATCAGGATCCCAATCTCCTGAGATTGGATCTATCAAGTCTTTAACTTTCAAGCCAACATTAAACAGGATGTTTTTCCTCCAAGGAGCTCGCATACCATAGTCATTGATCCACGGTTCGGTCCAGACAAACATTGATTCACCATCTCCAACCTTTTTTTCCAAACCTTCTTGTAATAACTCCCTTCCGAACAAGATACTACGCCAACCAAAAGATGGTCTTGACGACAGACTAGCCTCCATGAAATTAGCATTTGGGTAATACCTGCTCTTCAGGATTTTGGACAGGAGACACTCTTCGAATTGGATAAGTCTCCAAGCTTGTTTGGTCAAAAGAGCTTGATTAAAGGTTTTTATATCTTTGAAACCAAGCCCACCATTCTGTTTTGGGAGACAAATTTTTTCCCAGCTCACCCAATGTGTTTTCCTTGAATGCTCATTTGAACTCCACCAAAAGTCAGACATGACACTTGACAGATTATCACAAGTTGTTACCGGTAGTTTGAAACAAGACATTGCAAACACAAGCATTGCAAGGGCAACCGATTTCAGAAGCATTTCTTTGCCACCCTGAGATAAATGTCGTGAGTACCAACCTGACATCTTCCCTTTAACTCTATCTTTCAGATAATTAAGCATATCAACTTTTGATCCACTGAAGCATTCTGGAAGGCCTAAATAACACCAGCACCTCCCTCACTGAAAATCCCCATCCTTTGTTGAATCAAAGTTTTGATAGGACCAACCACTTTTGTACCAAAAGTAATTGAAGACTTTGAAAGATTTATGATATGACCTGTTGCATTTCCATATCTGGTTAGTATTTGTTGGATCATTTCTGCTTGCTCCAAAGAAGCTTTGCACAAAAACAAATTGTCGTCTGCAAACAACAAATGATTGACCGATGGACCATTCTCAGAAAAGGAGATTCCTTCTATCTTGCCTTCCTCTTGTGCTTTATTCAACAAAAAAGTTAAACCTTCGGTGCACATCACAAACAGAAACGGGGATAAGGGGTCTCCTTGCCTCAACCCTCTTTGTGGATTTATCATGCCATACGGTTGATCGTTAATTAAAACAGAGTAAGTAACTGTAGAAACACATATCATCACCCACTCTATCCAAACCACATGAAAACCCAATGCCACCAGTAAGGACCTCAAATAACTACATTCAACCCGATCATACGCTTTTGACATATCTGATTTTATAGCCATGAATTCACTAGATATGACTGGGTGAAACCTCAAGCTGTGAACTAATCCATGGGCTACTAGAATGTTGTCAGTGATCAACCTATCTCCAAGAATGCACCAGCGATCCCTTCTTCCAATACCTATTCTTGATATTCTCTCCCAAACTTCACTTATGTTGCTCTTATTTGGATTACCATACACGCACGAAACAAAGAAATTTTGTGCCCCAAACTGCACATGTACATCTAAAAGGTTCTTGTCAAAGAACTTGAAGTCCAGTTTTATATTGTTCTTCCAAAAGAGAGCCAGTCCACCACATTTACCAATGGGATCAACTGTAAAAACTCTATCATATCCTAACCATTCTTGCAGGTCTACTAATACATCTCTTCTATTCATTGTCTCCATCAAGAATAACATCTCTGGGAAATGTTTTTTACGCATTTCTTTGAGACGAGGAATCACCAAATCATGAGACCATCCCAATCCTTGGAAATTACAGCTCATTATGCTCATTGGAGTTTAGGCAATCCCCCCCTTTGGGAACCTCTTTGGGATTAAGCTTTGTTGATTTAGCAGTGCTTGTTCCCACAATGTCTGCTTTTCTTTTCTCTTTCAAACCTATGTTTGGACCCTGTTTCAAATCAATAACAGCTTCAAATTGGCCTGAAACGTTTGGCTTGAGTTTCCTTGTAGCTTTAGACGGTCTCTTCCTTGCCTTTTGAAATTTCATGACAGTCCCGGAACGTCCAACCTCGAAAAAGCCAGGCCTATAAACCGTCGGACTGACTTGAAAAGGTTGGGACAGAGTGAGGAAACTGCCTCCTGAACTCGTTGACTCTGAAACACAAGCCTTTATTGAACCATGATTATCTCCATTTAATATGGCATCAGACACTATTATTACTGGTCTTGTAGGAGAGGAGCTTGAGCTTTCAAAACCAAAGACGAACCTTTTCCCTTTGTTCACTTCAGGATGAAAGATTGGAGGAGGTTCTAGACGGAGAACGGATTATTTAGCAGTCGGGTCTTTTTCCACTTCACCAACTGTCTTCTTTACACGCTCCCTTTTAATCATAAGCTCGTCAGCGTTACCTATCCTCAGATATTGCCTCATACCTTCGAGAACTTCTGGTGCTATACGCTGTCTTCCAGAATTTGGATCAATCCCTACTTGTTCTTCTGATAGGACACCAAAAAGAGGATCAGAAGGCTTTAAAACTGGAGCTTGTTTGGGTTTTTCGATAGAACCACCCGCTTTTTTTGCATCTTCGATTTTTTGTTGTTGTAAAAGGATAAGAGGACACATGTCCTTCTCATGAGTGAGCCTCTGACACTCAAAGCAGCGTTTCTGTATCCTTTCATATTCAAAATTAACCGAAGTGGTACCACCATTCTTGATGGAAACTGCCTTTGATCTTCGGAGTGGTCTAGATACATCAAACATTACCTTGACCCTTATAAATTCTTGGACTTGAGGCTCGTCGGGATCAAAAGCAACCTCCAAGACTTGACCGATGATTTCCCCAAGAGCCATCAACGCTTGTTTGGTGTAAAAGTTTATCTGTAATTTCCAGATCTGAATCCACAGAGGCACAAATTGGAGATAGTTGTCGGGAGGGAATTCATACCACCTGTCGATAACCAAAGCCTACTGATTGTAAGTCTGTACCCCTTTATCAAGAACTTTTTGAAGGTCATTTTCGTACTTGAATATAAACTGAAATCTTTCTCTCGATAAAGCTATGCCTCTAACTCTTCCAATATTTTGCCACTTCTTGGGCATATCTTTGATTAGATGATTCAGAGTGCGACCCACCAGACTGATTGTGTTTCTTTCGCAGGATGAGAATTCGAGAAGATCGGACATTTCAAACGGAACATCTTCGTCGTCTTTGAGTGACATATCCATAAGCATTTTGTCCATTGCGGAAGACATGACTGAAGCTGGATGATAGCACCAATTCCGAATTCAAATCTCGCTTTCTCAAAAAAGCGCTAACTTTTGTTCTCTCTTTTGTAGATCTACTTTTAGAAAAATAAAACAGTGAAAGCTGGATGAACAGAGCTGAAAAAAGGTGTTTTCCATACTAAGATTCTAGTCTTCAAACTAGTAAAAGACACTAAATGAAATAGAGTATTCTAAGGCCAAAAGAGGGAAAATCCTGATGTTTCAACAATCACCGATCTCTCACCTTCTTATATTCTCTTTTTTGTGTGTGTGTTTTCCTTTACAGAAACTAAAGCTGTCAACACCCAAATTACAAGAAATAAAAAGAAAGAAAAACATACACACAAGCTTACGATAAATCCTAAGTCCTAACTCTCCCTTGGTCATGTCGCCCCGTTTACCCTATTTAGCATCGGTCCAGTCAGTTTTGGCCTTTTCCACAATTTGTAGTTGTTTATAGAAAAGTGCTCTTTAAAAAAAAAGAAAAGAAAACAAAAAATTGAGAAGACCATTCTATGATCTGCGAAACTACATTTATTGGAAACTGTTACCGTATGTTTGAAAGAATAAAGTATGCATAAACAATTTCTAATGATATTTAATTGTTATTCCGATAATTTTTTCCGCCTTTTGAGATTAGTGTGACTAATCGTTGGATGAGAACTATAAACATTGAAGATAATATAAAAAGACAAAAAAAAAAATATCACTTAGACACTTATAATAATTAAAAACGACAACAGAAGAAGAGGTATTAACACTTTTTAGATAAGTTCAATGTTGAAGAAAACGCTATATTTTCATTAGGCAGTGATCCAACACCTAGCGCCTAAAACACCTAATTGGAATCTAGACGGTTTTAAGCGTTTTACGTGTTTACACTATAAACTAATATATATTTGATATTATATACATAATTATACAAAATATGTATAAGAATAAGAAATTATTAAATCAAAAACAATACAATAGATAAAAACATTATTTCAATTCATTTTAAATAATATATTAAACATTTATAATTATGTTTATAGAAATAAACCTTATAAATTTTAAATTTGTGCAATTAAAATTTTTAAAATACACTAAAATGATGATACTACAATTTTAGGCGGTCAAAGCGGTCGTTGTTGGGCATAATTTTAATCATATAAATTATAATAGATAAATATTATTATAATTGTGATATATTATATAATTAATAGAGAATTATGCATTTTCTAGAACATTGAGTTAATATCGACCGTAACGGTAAACAATGAGTCAATACCGGCCGTAACGGTAAGCATCAAGCCAATATGAGCCGTAACGACAAACATCAAGCCAATATGGGCCGTAACGGCAAATATCGAGCCAATACAGGCCGTAATGGCAGACATCAAGCCAATACGGGCCGACACAACAATTAACGAGCCAATACGGGTGGTAACGACAAACAACGAGTCAATACGGGCTGTAATTGGACTTTGTGACCGACTCTAATTTGCTACGACATTATCAAGAAAATATTTGACTCAATCTCGTGTAGAGAATATTCGAAACAACCTTATCTCATCTAGAAACGGTTACTCAAACCCAAAACCCATGAAGATTAGGGTAAAGAGACTTCTCTATAAAAAGAGAGCAATATCGACACAATAAGAGAGGAAATTGAGAGCAAAACAAGAGACCAAAAGCATAGCCACACGACTAAATTCCAAAGCACTGCTAGGGATCCTAAATTGACTCGTTGTGCCTTAAACTCTTGTATTCGTGCTCGATACTTTGATCAATAAAACGACTATTCAACATCTATTTCTTGTTTCCGTAGTCTCTAAACGAATCGATTATTTTTTGCCCAAACAATTGGCGCTAGAAGGAGGGGCTAGAGTAAACTACGTGAGATGACAGGAAACGGAAGTGATACGGCTAACATCGATGCGAATGTCGCTGCTCAGCTTGAAGCCCTGACTACTAAGCTGAACGAAGCAGTGCAGAAACTGACGCAGATCGAGGCAGATAACGTTAGGCTACGGGAGGAGAACGCCTCGCTGGTGACAGCAGGGAGAGTTTTTACCGAAGCAAGCACTAGATTTCGCGACATGCAAGTGAATCATATGCAAGACCTTAAGTCAACGCCTAGAAACAATAATTGAACACCCACAACGGAAGATGGACGGCTGGAAATTCCTCGTCAGGAAGAGAACGACGGAGGAAACCCTGATACAAGGCAGGCACAGGAAAGCGTAGTTCGAGAAGAAAATTTGGATCAACAAGGAGTTGTTAACACACCGCGCATGGCAGAAATCGAACATGAGCCATATACCAAGTCATTTGAAGCCGCTTACTTGGAAGCTATGATTACAAAACGCCTGGGTGCAGTGGAAGCCATGATTGAACGACTGCCAGGAGTGGCTCCACCGATCCGGAAAAGCAACTTGCACTCGTATGCTGATACAACGTTCTCTGATGAAATCACACTCACTGAGATGCCGAGAAAATTCGTGCTACCAACAATGAAGATGTATGATGGAACATCCGACCGAGATAACCACATAGCGCAATACAAACAACAAATGTTCACGACGGCCATTCAAAGAGAATATCAAGAAGCTACCATGTGCAAAGGATTTGGCTCAAGCCTTACAGGGGTTGCACTTCAGTGGTTTATCAACTTGCCAAACAACTCAATAAATTCGTTTGCATCATTGACAGATCTTTTTGATGAACAATTCGCAAGCAGCAGGAACCTCGAAAAGACAACAGATGATCTGTATGAGGTGCGACATAAGAGAGATGAGTCATTACGTGCCTACGTGGGACGATTCAACAAGGAGAAGGTGTCAATACTAAGCTGCAACATGTCTACTGCCATATCAGCATTCAAGAGAGGTTTACTCCCAGATGGCGACTTGTACAAATAACTTACCAAGTATCAGTGCAAAACCATGGAAGATGTGCTCTCACGGGCATGGGTACAAATAAAATGGGAAGAAAATACATTGTATCGATATTCGTCACATTTTGACTCTCGTGTAGTGAGAAACAAAAGATCAACACGAGATGATAAACCTTACCAAAGACATCGAAGCGAAATACACTAGTGTCATAAGTAATGGTGAGGAACCTTGTCAAACTTTTAAACAAAACTGAAAGTGAGGAGCGCAAATCGTCAAAATGACAAAGACATCAACGACGTCTCGATTTGGTTAGGCATGGTGGTATCAACCATGTGCTGATGACAAAAAATAAGTAGTTTAATGCTTACCCTTGGAGAACCAATGTTAATGAATCGACAAACTTGATAAGTTTATGGATGCTTACCCATCGAGGAAGCAATTTTTCAATATGATAGTCGCTGCTAACCAATTGAGGAAGCAGGCGCTAGCAAATTATGTGACGAATCACTGGATGCAAAAACTTGACAACGAAACACTCGTTAACAAGAACCTTATGATGAGACACTTGATGCACAAACTTTCAAGACGTTCTCTACTAAAACTTAGAACTTATGTCATGAACATGGGCTATAAGTCTTGTTGCAAGACAATGAAATCATGTCATTCGATGTGAAGCTTGTCACGATACAAGTTAAACATGACTTACAACATAAGACATGGTCCTGAAGTTGTTCATATAGTAGTGAGGCCATTGATACACGAATATGTGAACGATAGGCTCGCTACAAAAATTGGGTAATCACCTGAATGCGAAACATTCGCTACAATTACCTATTAACGAGTCGTCGCTATAAGAATGTAACAAATCTGGAATCCACCTGATGGTCGGATCCAAAACTAGCGAATTTGACAGCAAAACAAACGCTAACCTAATCATTCAAAACATTTAATAACGTTTGAAACCGCAATCACACACTTCTGTAATTTCCCACAACTACAATTGTAACCGCAAATGCTGCATTTAAACCAGCCATGCCTAAGTCAAGTAATTATGCGGCAAAGCTTAACTATTTTTTCAATTATAAAAGATATGATTTGTAGTCCCGTATAAAAATTATACCACTTTCAACATAACCAATCACAAAAACGATCCACATTGCTGTTTTATATATTTTTTCAACTATCTAAATATCGCTAAACTTATCTTTGACCTGAAATCATACGAAGCAACTCCGTTGGATGAGTTATATAAGTGACTACCAATATGGTTATGTCTTATAAAATAATGCATTGAACAACTTATATTATGCATTTCTAATTTCTAAGTGAAGTATACCATACTAAAAGCTATCTCACAATGCTAGGCACTGTCCAATGGTAAATCAACTAATGAGGTTCTAAAACACGAACATTAAGATTGAGATTTGTCACCCCGACATAAACATATAAAGGGTGCTTCATTATCAAACACGTATGGTTGTAGATATGATTTTCGAGAGCGTTTTGTATCATGCATCACAGTTCTGTTTTTTGATGCGATATTAATCGTCTATGAGGTGATTTGTATGCTAAAACGTTTATCATTCATGAAGTTTAAAATTTACCAACTGATCTATAAATGTATATGAAAATTTACAATTTTTCTTATGAAAATAACAATATTCTCATATAAACTATAGGACAACATATATTTGGCGCCAATTAATCATATATTCTAATTATTATTATTATTATTATTTACATTCTTTGAGGGGATTACAGTAAATATCAATTAACTGAATCACCATATAATTAACACCTCATGGCATTTCAGTCAAAATTTTCTAATTATGATACCTCTTTTTGTATACATTTAATTTACAAAAACACTATTAACTTGCATAGAAGCGATTCAAAAAACTAGAATCTAAAGTTGCTGATTATGAGACTATTTTCTTTTTTGTTTGGTGTCTTTATTTGGATTTTGAATTTATCCATCCATCACTAGTTTGAGAAAATATTATTAAATTAAAAAAAATAGTCAGAACCTGCATGAAAGCTTATATTACCATAATTAAAGATTTATTAGATTATAACTTGACATCAACACTAATACATATGTTTGGCTAGATGCCCACTTCAAATATTGTATTATTTATTTGTTAAGTTCTTAATATTATTATAATTAGAAATTTATTGTTATTATAATATTAATTAGCAATCCCAGCTGCATGCACATTGCTTATGCCCTACATATGGTCCACCAGGTGAAACAACACAATGTGGGCGTGCGTGTGAATGACTCTTGGAACACAAACTCTTACAATTTTGTGGCGTACAACCAGTATAGCTTAAAACAACACCACATTTATTTGCAAAATCCCAACCTTTCACTCCTGTTACAATAACAAGTTTAAATTAAAACTCTTAGTTCATATATCTAAAATTAAAATATTACTTTGACTTTTTACCGTAAAGATATTTGTTTTGAAATGGAACATAGGTTTACAATTATAAATATTTAGTATATTAAGTGAATTTGAATGTATCATATAGTTTTTCTTAGAAAATTGTTTAACACCAATATTTATAAAACAATTAGTTGTAATTTGAAACATTTACCTATGTGGCATGAGAGAAAAGAATCATTTAAGAAAAGAAACAACTGAAATATGTTTCATCACTTGATATCACAATTATTCTAATAATGTTAAGACCATATAAATTTACAAAGTAGGGAATTAACAAATATATGTGAAAAATTAAAAACAATTAGGAGAAAATGTAAGTATATACCTAGCAGAAGAACTGTGAAGACAATAAGAACGGTGAATGAAAGTTGACAGGATTTTTTCATCATGTTTAATATAAATTGATCGATAGTGTTTTTTTTTTCTTTTGTTTTTTTAGAAAACTTAAATATTTAATAGTGTTTTAAAATTTGTTATATTAAAAACCAAAGATAGAACGTGTAGTTTATATATAAAGTAAATTAAGTGTGTCTCATACATTTCTAATTTAAGAAATGAGGTATGTACTATCCTATATCCCAAATTATAGGATCTAATTTGACCCAAATTCAAGGTTTTTACGGTAAGATAGGTAAAACTTGTAAACTTTTTTTTTTTTTTTCTTTTTTTTTTTTTTTAAATTGTTGACTATTTTTTTTCGAGTTTTATTGGCATATCCTTTTTATCGCGGGAACAAAGATAATAAAATACAATCATCAAAACTTAGTAAAATATTATATGGTCATTTTTAAAATAAATCACAAGAAGCAAAACATTAATACATTCCAATTAATTTAAAGAAAAATTCCCTAGAATAACACTAAACCAAGTTTTGTAGACAACATAGCCCGTACTCTCTTAACTTCCCAAACTAGCATTAATAATATATTATTCCCTCCGTTTTAAAATATAAGATGTTTTAGAGAAGTTTTTTTGTTTTATAATATAGGATGTTTTCAATTTTTTATGCAACTTTTAGATTAGTTTAGTATTTTATATTATGCAGTATTGTTTCTGATTGGTTGAACTTGTTAAAAGTAAAACTTCTTAATCTGCATGTTTTAGTTAAAACATCATATATTTTGAAACGGATGGAATATTACTTTATCTCAAAATTAATTATAAATTTTTAATATAGATTTACTAAGCTTATGGTTTTAAATGAAACAACAATACCCGACGAAGCTTCCGGCAAAACTTGTGTGAAGCTTCACATCTCAAATCTTCTTTTTTTTCTTCTTTGGCGAAGCTTTCGGCAAAGCTTCCGATCTCAGATTCTGAAAAGGAGACACCAATGGCAGACGGAAGGAAAGCTCCAAAAGGAGACACCAATGGCAGACGGAAGAGACGATTGGTGTAGAAGAATGAAAATAAGAAAGATATTCAAAGAGACAAAGATGTTAGAGTGAAGAGAAGAATGTTCCACGGTAATGAACAGAAGAACGGGAAGATACTAAGAGGAATCCATGGCTGTGTATCTCCTTGGTGCTCTGCTCATACTTACCAGTCTCGATTCTCATGGTATTTTTCTTTCCCCCTCTCTCTAGACTCGATTTGATGAGCGAATTCCCATATTGGGTTGAGCTCTAACTTGAATCTAAAATGCTTGTACGGTATTTAATCTTACTGTATTTATCAATCATATTGTGTAAGGCTTATATGTACTATTGAGATTGAAAAGAGCAAAAATGTAGTCTACTCCAATATGTTGGAATGATTTTAGTTGAGTTACTATGTGGTGAGTTAATTGTTGGTTCTTATTCTCGTACTTTTTGTATGTTTGCATGTGGGCGCTATGACATCAGCTATCAGCACCACTAATTATCACAAACGTAAGCTCAACTTTCATTAGCAAACCCTTATGCTACTGCAACAAGCTTTTCATTTTTGATTGTATATGATTTATCTTCTGTTCTGAAAGTACTTAGCTAGACGTCTACTTTTACGATGAATACCTAGCAAGTGGAGAAGCATCTCCTTGTCCTTTTTGTTCTAGCTGTGCAACTTTTTGCGTTATGTCCTTGTCTTTACTCAAAATTTAATGTTAGTGCATGTAAAAGATAAGCATAATTTGGTATGGCCTGAGAGTTTTGGTGTAGTTGCTTTAATTTATCTTATTTTCTCTCTCTCATAAACTAAGAACCAAAGGGCACATGATAATCCTGCATTTATTATTGCAACTGTATCCTATTGTGCCACATAAGTATTTTGTATTTGTGAATATTTAGAGTATGACAGATAACTATTGCCTTGGAATACGATTTAATTATGTTTTTATTGATTTAAATATGATGTTTATACTTCCTGTATGACCATAGTGGAGTTCTGTTCTCCCATTTCTTTATCACTGGAGCATTAAAGTAAGAAAATTCGTCGTTGTCATTGATTTCGATGTATTCTGTTTCTTTGGCTTGTACTTAGTCCCTTATGGAATTGGTTATTAGTGTTGATGAGGTGGAGTATAGTGGAAGAGGATCTTCTATATATTTATAAATCTTTTTCTAAATTTTAAGGATGTCTTCCTAAACATTATGAAATCTTTTATAAATTTAAAGAAATAAATTTTTGAATCATTTAATTTAAGGTTTGTCTAAATGTATCACATATTACTTCATTTAGTAAGGTATATTTGATTTTATTTTGTGCACACATTCTGATATTATATATATATATATATATTGATTTTGTGTTTACCTAAATATTCTATGAAGACTATCATAAAGTTTAAGGTTTCCTTCTTAAATATTATTGCACCCTTCCTAAATATAAATAAATATGCTTATAAATTTCCTTTTGGTGTTTTATCTCAATATGTGAAAGATTACTCCACTAATGAAGGGGTAATAATATCATTTTTGTGCATATCAAGGTGTTTACCAATATCGAGACTTTTTATGACGGTCATCCTTAAGCTCCATATGAAATCTAAATTATTTATGAAGTTCATCCCGAAGTTCAAGTAAACTTTCCTGAATTACATGGAATATTCATGAATTTCCAAAGAGTGATGGTTTTTCAAGTTAAAAGAACATGAAGAAGAGGTTCTAAAAAGACAGAGAACTTAAACAAGAATGAAAAACATAGTAAAGACCTTTGTTCAGAGCACTTTTTAGTCATGTTTTTGCATTGTATATAGCCTAACCATATCATTTTTAGGTCTTTAACTTTATACATTTGCATTTAGGTTATTTAGGGTGTTGCATCGTTGCATTGTTGCATTTTGAATGAAAGTAGGTGCTTTGGAGCCTTAAAAGAGCAAGAATGAGGAGGAACCCAAGTATGTACCCGATGGTGTGTTCGTGCAAGAAGAACAGCTCGTAACCTTTATCCGATCAAGCGGATCTAAGCTTAAAAGGAACTACCCGAAGCCCAACCCAAGGAGGTGCTTGACCCTAGCCTCTTGTAGGCCTTCAGACGATGTTGTGCGACTACATCAAAGGGTTTCCATATATAAACTCTTTCCTATTTTCCCACAGAGGGATACATCACACACAATATCGAGAGAGAAAGCGAGAGCTACTTAGAGAGAAAGAGAGGGCGACTTTTACATTTTCACAAGTTTTGTTAGGATTTCTTGATTTCTTTTGCAATACTCTTTACTTAGGTTCTTTACCACATTCTACCATTTTCGTTTTCCCTACTGCTTTCAATTTTATATATTTGTTTCAATATTTTTATTATGGAATTGTTATTCATATCTCTGTCTATGTCGATTTCTATGATGTTTGAGTAGTGAACCAAGGTTTCTAAGGATGGGATAGGCTAGTAAGTGTTTTTAATCGATTATGATGTTTTAGATTGATTGTTCTTATTAAACAATTCCCTTTGAAATTAGTGTTCTTAATGCTAGTTTCAGACCGAGAGGTTGAGACTAGATCTTAGGTGTTTCCGCATCGAGAGATGTTTGTTGAAACGTTTGAACCAAGTAATGCCAGAGATTTATTCACTTAGCCTAAGAGATTAGATGAGTAAGGAATTCATTGACATTAGTGGATTGGATCTTATTGCCTGCTTTGTCATGTTTCTCCAACGAGAATTGGGTAGGGAAGTGATTAAGATTGATTGTTTCTACCATGAGAATGGATTATCAAAGGTTAGGGATTCATTCTCTAGGGAATAGATTGCTTGAGTCATGTAAGAAATTCTAGGTTGATTAGGAATACTTATGAACCGATTACACCATCCTTAGGAGCTTTCGTATTTGAATGTTCAAACTTTTATCATTAACTCGACCACCAACCTGACCTGGTACTCGATCATCATCATTAGGATCATCATCGTGTGGTGCCTCGAGTTTTTCATCATTTTGTTCTTGTTTTCTTGTCACCCGACCACCTACTCGATCCAATGCTAGATTGCTTGCATCGTGTACCTCGGTCGAGTAGTTCTTTGTTTTATTCTTTTTATTTTTGTTCATTCTAGGTTGTTAGACTAAAATCCCTCTAAGACTTGGCTTGACTTGCATAGTGTTGATTGCATTATATCTGCTAGCATTACAACCATTTGGATTGATAACCCTTTGTACTACAACTGCATAGGAAATTAATATCCTAGGTGAAAATCCTACTATCAATTTGGCGATGTTGCCATTTGATTGTTTCTTGTTACATTTAGAATTTCAAAACTGGCTAGATCAAGTTCTTTTTTATTTATTTATTTCAGTACTGACTTGTTTGCCTTCTCTGCTTGTTTGTTTTGTGTTTCAGGTACAACCCGAGTATCAACCCGATCAGTCAACCAATCACTTGGATCGAGTTGACCATCGAGTACCTACTTGAATACTTGTTTCTTCATGCAAACAAGATCCAAAGGTAGCCAACACCTAAGTCCTTTCATCGACAACTTTGATAGACCTCGGCTACTCCAAAAGCAACAAGTACAGCCACCACAACAGACACCTATGAAGCACGGGGACGGCAGTTCCATGACGTCTCCCGTCTCGGAAACGCTTCAGGTACGGGGACGGCGAAGAAACGACATGGAAACGTCTTCGGGACGTTTCACACGTTTCTATTGTAAAATAGGAAATTTAACTTTTTTTCTTCCATTGTCTAAAAAAGAAAAGAAAAACAAACTTTTTAAATATTGTCTAATTAGGGTTTACAAATATCAATGCTCTATATTTTTGCATTTTTACTGAACGTCGTTCAAACCAAAACACACAAACTTCTCTGTTTTTTATTTTTGGTGAAGATAAACTTTTCTGTTTTTTTTGTGAAGACAAACTTCTCTGTTTAGTTTTGAGAATGAGTTTCTCAAAGAATAACTTATTTTAATTATTATTTATTTTCTTATAGTCATGTTTTGTTTCATGAAAATTCTTTATAAGTGACTTTATTTATTTTATTATACTAATCTATGAATATTTTTATATTTTATATATTATAAAACTGACATACCCCTGCCGTATCCGTACCCCTAAAAATTTACTTCGTCGTTTTCCGTCCCCGTTCCCGTATCCCGTATCAGTACCCGTCTCGGTACAGCATAAAGAAACACCACTTGAGGAGGAAATGAAGGATATCATGAATTTTGAGATGTCATTCCTAAATATTATTGAATCCCCTTCCTAAATTTTTAAAAATGTGTTTCTAAAATTCTTTTTTTGATGTTTTGCGTGGAAAAAGATGAACCTTGTTATTGTCAAAAATAAAAAAATGAACCTTGTTTTTGTGTGCAGGGGAATCATTTTCAGATACCATAAAGATGCGGTTTTTGTTAAAGGAAGAAATTTTGAACGCTTTCTCGTTTTGCCAACCCTTAATAACCGAAGAAACATAGGTCTTTTAGTACAATATACATTAAAGAGAGAATCCAAACCTTAAAAGGGATTACATTCATAAAAATAATCTTGTGTAAATATGATGGTTCTTCTCATTTAAATATGTTGGTTTATGGTCGATTTGCTCCCATGATTTGGCAGCAACCAAACCGGTTTAGTGAACCGGTATAATTGAGAGGTTAATTCCCAAATGATACGAAAGCCATTTGTGTTTGTTCGTGAAGTCCCTTGCCTTTCTCTATAAAGGAAGATTATACCGAGACATGAAAGAAAACTTGGATAACACTTGTGTCCATTGACATAGAGAAAAAAAATGTTCTAGAGAGTGAAAGTTTTGAGAGATCAACGGAAAGGGCACTTGAACGGTGGCTTGTTGTTGATTTCCATCTTTGATTTCAACCCTGATCTCTGCATCAATTCTCAGACGATTTTGTGCCATATTCATCACTAACCCACCAAGATATGTGTTCCGGTTTAATGGTTCCGCATAGTAATCTAACAAAATCAACCCAACAACATTGTAACTGAAGAAGCCATTAATAACTAGTCCAACTTCTCGACACCAAGGATAAACAATAAGATTTCATATAATTCCACATAATTTTAGTTATCGAGTTTAATCATGAAATTAATCTTCAATACGCTGAAACTATAGAAAAAGCTAATTTTTTTTGTCGTAGAGGCCAACCATCAAACACCTTATGAGCACTAATAAACACCACCAAGAAGCACAAAAAATAAAGCTTAACCTTATGATGATCATAGTTTTTACGGTTTTTAACCATGATATAAAGAGTGTTTTAGTGTCTTTTCATGTGTTTTAAAGTTCTTTGTGAGTCTTTACAGCTTTTCTAGGATTTTGGCACGGATGGAACAAAATGAAGTAATTTGGAACGTTTGGAAGCACTGAGACCGAAGGAAATCAAACTTGAAGTCGATCAAGGGTGATGGTGTCAATCGACACCATTATTGGTGTCGCTCGAAACCCCTTTCAGCCGACAAAAGAAGAAACCCAAGTTTGAAAATTTATAAAGTGGCCCCAAAGTTTTCCCTAATTGCCACATTAGTCTTTGACGTGTTTTAGGACATATATATGTATGGTTTTAGGTTTTATAAACCGTTAAGTTTTATATTCTGCAACCTTTGAAAAAGAGATATTGAGAGCTTTTGGGAGAGAAAGATCTGAACTCATCTGTAGAGAGAAGATTTATAACCATGATAAGAAGTAATCGATTATGATGTTTTAGATTGATTGTTCTTATTAAACAATTCCCTTTGAAATTAGTGTTCTTAATGCTAGTTTCAGACCGAGAGGTTGAGACTAGATCTTAGGTGTTTCCGCATCGAGAGATGTTTGTTGAAACGTTTGAACCAAGTAATGCCAGAGATTTATTCACTTAGCCTAAGAGATTAGATGAGTAAGGAATTCATTGACATTAGTGGATTGGATCTTATTGCCTGCTTTGTCATGTTTCTCCAACGAGAATTGGGTAGGAAAGTGATTAAGATTGATTGTTTCTACCATGAGAATGGATTATCAAAGGTTAGGGATTCATTCTCTAGGGAATAGATTGCTTGAGTCATGTAAGAAATTCTAGGTTGATTAGGAATACTTATGAACCGATTACGCCATCCTTAGGAGCTTTCGTATTTGAATGTTCAAACTTTTATCATTAACTCGACCACCAACCTGACCTGATACTCTATCATCATCATTAGGATCATCATCGTGTGGTGCCTCGAGTTTTTCATCATTTTGTTCTTGTTTTCTTGTCACCCGACCACCTACTCGATCCAATACTAGATTGTTTGCATCGTGTACCTCGGTCGAGTAGTTCTTTGTTTTATTCTTTTTATTTTTGTTCATTCTAGGTTGTTAGACTAAAATCCCTCCAAGACTTGGCTTGACTTGCATATAAAAACCATATCTTAAAGAATATATTTGTTAACTTCATGTAGTATAAATCGATACACCATTTGCCTCCTCGCTTGAAACACTCCCAAGCATAGAAATCGATACACCATTTACCTTGCCGCCTCGCTTTCCGGCACCGGTGGAGCAGCTACTCGCTGGCGTCAGGATCTATCAAAGCCCCTTAACCCTTTTTACCCTCTCTTACCCCTTTGGACCCTTTTATTTGAGTTTCTTTTGTTCAATTCCCTTCAAAATCCAAATCATTTTTCTTCTATGGCTCTCTCTGCCAATGACCCTAATACGAGCAACGAAGGAAGGAAGAAAACTCCGGCGAGTCCCTTCCTAAACCATCCTCCGATTGCAACAAACTTTCTGAAGTGGGGAAAAGAGAATCTCCATGAATCCAGCAACGCCACACCTTGAAAACCTGGACAAGCTCCATCGCTTGTCTTGGATCCTCCAAATCTGGATTCTTGTCACTCTCCTCCGACAAATCTGTTCACCGAACAGCAGCGGATGTAAGGCCTTCACTCCACCTGCGCTTTTATCAGGAAGAAACTCTACTACTATGGAGGCTGAGACCGGCGGCCGCTCCGCCGCTGAGGTTGACAACAGACATCAGCATAACCTTATAAGCCTCAGTGGTCTCCCTAAATGGACTAGGCCCATCACTTCCATGTTTTCACCCTGGTCCATTTTCGTCCAAGCCCATTTGTGATCCATTAGCTTATTCACTTTGGTCCATGTCTGTATTATTATCTTTTTCACAAAACCACTCTAATTCTTCGATCTCTTTTGTTGATAGAAAAGACCCTCTGCTCTACAACGTTTGGTTTACGAGTCTTAGTGTTGGCAATATTCTTCGTTTAATCCTGGAAAAATGACGGCATTATGATCTCGTTTTCAAGGAGCGGTGATTATTGTTTCTTCTCCAATCTCTTATTCTTGCTTCTGCTAATTAATGTTTTAAAGCCAGATCTGAACAACAACTCTTAAGGCTATTATTCACAAAACCCGAAGCTTGAGGATGATTGGCATTAGGATCCCCTCCAAGGAGAGGCGATTACCGAAGTGTCCTCAATTTTATCTCCCCTGTTTATCAAGCCCTTTCAAGATCAAATCATCAATTTCAGGGAGATTGTTCGCAGTCTGGAAAACTTTAAGAATAACGACGTTATGCAGTGTTTACCGAAACTTCTTCAAGCAAGAACTGATTTCAACCTCCTCCTTGCCAATGAGCAGCTTAGCGCTTCTCTTCTCGCGCCGGCGAGAACCTCGGCTATGGAACCCTCATCAACGTCACTTAGTCTATTTACAGTGACCATTACTTCATCCAACGCTTCTTTCGCGGATGAACGCTCGACAAACTTGCGCCAGTTTGCTTCCTAGCGTTTGTTTACAAGATCTCATGGATCCTTCGTCGACCTACTTTAGCTACCTTTGTGTAGCCGCTGTTTTTATCTTGATGTTGTCTCTACTTTGTGTTAAGCTTCACTATTTTTTATCCTATGGCTTGTATGAACCTATTTTAGATTGATTAATGAAAACAAGTCTTTGTTATATATATATATATATATATATATATATATATATTTGTTAAACTAAGCAACAAATTTACTAACACGGTTTTAGACAAATTTGAATAACTGATTGAGTTATATTCAAATGCCAAAGTAAAATCCCAAACATGGTCTGCTTCAATATGACATAATAATGACATGGCACGGCTCGCCACAATACTATGCAGTTTGTATTTTTCTCTCTAATTTCCAAAGTGTTATTCGTACTTTCAAGTTTCAACTAGGCAAATTGCTAGCTACCTAACTTTTGATCTTAATCTACAGTGAAGAGTCGTAAAGATCTAACTATAGAAATCATTGATTGAGGCCGACTCGAAATAATCCATGATGGAGAAGATAGATTACTCTGCCATGATTGAACAAGTTATTTTTTTTTGTTTAGGTGAGGAAATTCGAAGTAGTAGATATATATATATATATATGAGAAGTGACGAGTAGTTCAAAATTGTTATCCTAAGAAAAATCTGCGGCCTAAAATCATTGAAAAAAGTGTAGAAATTTACCTCTTATGCCAACAAGAAATGAAACTAGCGGCAACTGCTATGGAAGTCTTCTCAAAGCTGCTCCATTCGAGGTACTCTTTTGGTTGCATCTTCTATCACCCTAAGACATCAGCTCTTGAGATCTCTCATCTGATGTTCGCGGATGATGTGATGATTTTTTCGATGGAGGAAGCACTTCTTTTCATGGTGTAAATGAAACTTTGGATGACTTCAGGGGTTGGTCAGGTTTGAATATGAACAGAGATAAGACTGAGCTTTTCTTGACAGGAGTAAATGAGACTAAATCCTCAGCTATTGCAAATTATGGTTTTCCCCAGGGCTCTCTACCAATCAGGTATCTTGGTTTGCCTTTAATGAATAGGAAGATGAAAAATATCGACTATGCTCCATTTCTGGAAAAGATTAAAGCACACTTCAATTCTTGGGCTGTGAAGTCTCTCTCCTTTGCAGGACGTCTCCAGCTGATTGCCTCGGTGATTACTGGAATAGTCGTGTTTTGGATGTCTACGTTCAAGTTACCGAGAGGTTGTATCAGAAGCATTGAATCCCTTTGTTCGAGATTCTTATCATCTGGTGGTACTGAAAATTTTCTTAAGGCAAGGGTAGCTTGGGCTACTGTTTGTTTACCAAAATCTGAAGGTAGCATCGGGCTAAGGAGGTTCATTGAATGGAACACCACCCTAAACCTAAAGCTTGTATGGCTTCTATTCTCCAATAGTGGTTCCCTTTGGGTTGCATGACATAGATTCCATCATCTTCAAAGTGCGGGTAATGTCTCAATCTCTAAGTTCTGGTATGTTCATGAGTCTGCAAGGGATACGTGGAACTGGAAATGTATCTTGCGCCTAAGACCTCTTGTTGATAAGTCTTTGAGGTGTACCTTGGGCAACAATCTCTAAGCTAGCTTTTAGAGGGATAGTTGGACACCGTTTGGGCCCCTCATTCATTTCTTGGGTGAAGATGGCCCCAGAAATCTTAGGCTGCCTGTCTCCTCTACTGTGGCCGCAGCCATTGCAGGCACTTCTTGGGCTCTTCCGCCTCCCAGATCCCCGCAGGTTCTGGACCTCCATATCTACCTCACAACAGTAAGACTGCCTCTAAATCATGTTCACCAGGATACTTATTTCTTGTATGTGAACAATGTGGACTACAATGGCTTCTCTTCTTCAAAGACTTGGCAGTTCCGCCCCTGGTTCCTTAGACACAGGGAAGAAGTGAAAAATTGGGCTCCTTTAGTCTGGTTCAAAGGAGAAATTCCTCGCAATGCTTTCAACATGTGGGTCGCTCAGCTTGATAGATTACCTACACGGATGAGACTACTTTCTTGGGGATTGTAGGTTTCTCACCTTTCCTGCTTATGCTCAGTCGGTGCTGAAACTAGAAACCACTTGCTCTTGACTTGTGATTTCTCTTCTTATCTATGGAATAAGGTTTTGGTCAGGCTTCGGCACACGCCATTTGTGTTCCATAACTGGGACGCCGTCTTATCTTGGCTTAGGGGGTCCTCTCTTACCGCGCCATCAACTCTACGAAAAATTGTGTCGTCGGAAGTCATTTACCAAACTTGGAAGCAAAGGAATAATGTGTTTCACAACTCTCAGCTGATCCATCCGGAGACTATATTCAAGATCATCGTTCGTGAGATCCTTAACTCAATTCACGTTAGAAGGTATCGAAGAAAATTTAAAACGTTATGATCAGTTGAAGGTTCGATTTGTATTTTCTATTTACTTCCTTGTTTTTTTCATTTTTTTTTTGCCAAGAAACTAAACTTTTTAGGTAATCAAAATGTAATCCCTAAACTCTTTCATTTATATGATATTTACTCGCTTAGCGAAAAAAAAACTAGCGGCAACTAGGAGAAGCAAGAGACCAACAAATAGGGAACACTTATGATTGATATATTAAGTATATTTAAATGACTTCGTTAATTATCCAATAATAAGGTTTAAATGTCTTTGAAAATATTGACCGATCACGTGAGAGAACAGTGAGTTACATTTACATAGTTATTTGAAAATAAATTTTGTTCCGTAATTTTGCACAAAAAATGTGCTATTAATCTCAAATAGGATAGTTCTAACTTAACCGATACTTCCTATGTGTAACCTAAAAATGTTGTCCAATCTAAACAGACGCATGCATGCACACGTTTACCAAACCTATGCATTGTAAGTTCTCCGTAAAGTGTGAACAAGTGACGGACTCTTATTGGTTTCTCTTATATATGTATCTGACGTATTAATGTATTACACTAGAATTTCTATAAATTAATATTCGATAAATTAATAATTTTTATAAATCAATAATTTTTTCTAGTTCCATAGACTAATGTAATTTTGGACACAATTTGATAATATAATAAAATAATAATTTTTTTGAAAATCCTATGTAAATATATAGTTCCATCAATAATATAAATTAATAGTTATATAATATTATCTAAATAATGTATATATATACACATTAATTTTTCTTAGAGTTCATTTTTAATTTTTTTACTATATAAATTTTTTTGAGTGTTATATGCAAAACATAATAATTGTTATTTTTTTTCTAATTTATTTTATACAAATATTAGTTATAATGATTAAATATTTCTTTTTTTACTAAATTAGAAAAGCCTTTTTATAAATCAATAATTATTAATTTATCTAGAAAATAAAACTTCTATAAATTAATATATTTTTATGGTCTCAACATTATTAATTTATAGAGGTTTTACTGTGTTTTTTTAAAAAACTTATTATTTTTTTATTCCACACAAGTTCAACTTAGATGGTAATTTAATGATTTCTTTTGGATTTTTTTTTTTTTTTTTGGTTTACGTAATTGGAGATATCATAAGGGAGTAAGTAAGAGAGAGAAAAAAAGTGAAAAAAATAATTTAAAGTGTGAAATGAGAAGTATTTATAATTTGTATACTACTAAATAATGATGTGTATGATTTACGCCACTAATCAATGAAAGCTTAGCTGTGGGTTTAGGAAGGCGCCAGGAAAGTATAAAAAAAAAAAAAAAAAACAAAAGCAGGAAGGGGTAAATTAGTCTTTTCACAAACAAAATTTAATGAAAGGAAGAAGGACTTAGTGAGGAAAGAGGAAGACGCGGAGGTACACTCATTTTCTTCTCATAATCTATTTTTTTCTGATTCTCCGCAAAATCCTCTGAGAAAGAAAAGGTTAGATTTCGTTTGGGTGTGGGGAAAGATTTTAGATTTTTTTTGTTGTTGTTGGTTGGAGGGATTGAAGAAGAAGAAGAAGAAATGAACCGACAAGGCGGTGGTGGACAACGGCTGAGATCAGCTAGACCCACCACAATTCACGATTGTGCTCTCTCCGGCGATCTTATTGCTTTGCAGAGGCTTCTTAAAGACAACCCTTCTCTTCTCAATGAACGCAATCCCGTTGTATGTCTCATACACTTTCTTTGCTTTTCTTTTTGTTCTGTGTTGTTTTTTGCTGAATTCCGAATCTGTTACTAAAAAATCTCCGATTTCGATATGTGTTTGGTTCGGTACCGGATCGATTTAGACTAGTGAATGAATTTGAAGTTTTGGTGGTGAATTTGCATTCGAATCTGGTGAAATCGTATGCCCATGAATCAAAAATCGTGTTTTTTTCCTTTTGTTTGATTTTGGGAATTTTGCAGATGTATCATACGCCACTTCATGTTTCTGCTGGTAATGGTAATGTTGATATAGTTAAGTATCTTCTTGCTTGGACTGGATCTGATAAAGTTGAGTTGGAAGCTATGAATACCGTAAGTCTTTTGTTCTTTTGTTTTCTTGAAGGTTTTTGATTTTGCAGTTTTAATCAATGTTGTTCTTTCAGTATGGTGAGACTCCATTGCACATGGCAGCCAAGAATGGTTGTAATGAAGCTGCTAAGCTACTCCTTGAGAGTGGTGCTTTTATTGAAGCTAAAGCCAGTGTAATTTTCTCTCCCTCTCTCTGTTCTACTTGATTGATTTAGCTTGGACTGATTTGGTTTGGATATTTTATGCAGAACGGTATGACACCATTGCACCTTGCGGTATGGTACTCAATTACTTCGAAAGATATCTCTACTGTTAAGACACTGCTCGACAATAACGCAGATTGCAGTGCCAAAGATAATGTATGATTTTTCTGAGATTATTATTATTATTGGTTCTTTTGTTTTCGTAAATTGTGGTATTAGTTTTGTGATAGCTGTTGGGATTTTGCATTTCCAGGAAGGGATGACTCCTTTGGACCATTTACCTAAAGGGCAAGGTAGTGAGAAGTTAAGGGAATTACTGCGGTGGTTTCTCCAAGAACAGAGGAAAAGAAGTGCGCTTGAGCAATGCGGTAAGACTAAAGCCAAGATGGATCTACTTGAGGATGAGTTATCTAATATTGTCGGGTTAAGTGAGCTGAAGACACAACTGAGGAAATGGGCAAAAGGAATGCTTCTAGATGAGAGGAGAAGGGCTCTTGGGCTAAACATTGGAACTAGACGACCTCCCCATATGGCATTTCTTGGAAACCCTGGAACAGGTGAAAGGAAAAAAATGCTTTATGAATATGCTTCTCTGTCTTTAAAACAAACCAATACATGACTGCTTTTGTTGATCCAAATAACAGGTAAAACCATGGTAGCTCGAGTTCTCGGGAAGTTGCTTAACACAGTTGGAATTTTACCAACTGATAAGGTAACAGAAGTACAGCGTACAGACTTGGTTGGTGAGTTTGTTGGCCATACAGGACCAAAGACCAGGAGAAAGGTGAAAACACTGTTCATATTATTCTAATTTCACTTGTTGGTTTGGTTTCGAGATTCTAAATGCTTTCAATTTCTGGACAGATCCAAGAAGCTGAGGGAGGGATCCTATTTGTGGATGAAGCATACCGGTTGATCCCGATGCAAAAGGCGGACGACAAGGACTACGGTCTAGAAGCTCTGGAAGAAATCATGTCGGTCATGGACACAGGGAAAATCGTGGTGATATTCGCCGGATACAGCGAGCCAATGAAGCGTGTGATCGCATCAAACGAAGGGTTTTGCAGAAGGGTCACAAAGTTTTTCAATTTCAGCGACTTCAGTGCCAAAGAACTGGCTCAGATACTACACATCAAGATGAACAACCAAGGAGAGGACACTCTATTCTATGGTTTCAGATTGCATGAGTCGTGCACTCTGCAGGAGATAGCATCACTGATAGAGAGGGAAACAACGGAGAAGCAGAGGAAGGAGATGAACGGAGGATTGGTGGACACGCTACTTGTTAACGCGAGGGAGAATCTTGATCTCCGACTTAGCTTTGAGTGTGTTGACACTGAAGAGATTTGTACAATCAATTTGGAAGATCTAGAGGCCGGACTTCGTGTTTTCTCGCAGTAAATTTTTCTGATGTCTGTATAATTTGATTAGTATTTACAACTGTATTGATTCAATTCTTTACATCCTATTCTTTTTATGTTTTGTCCCCCTCAAGATCTTGTAGGAGGAGAGATTTCAACTTCCATAGCCTGATCGCTCGCTCTATTTGTGTTGTTGTATAACAATATTGCTATGTTTTGTCCTTTTTTCTTTCACTTTTCTTATATATTTCGTGAAATATGTATTATTTACATTACTTGTTTTATATGATACCAACGATTACACGTAAAGTCGAAAATAGTGAGTGGAGTTTTTTTTAGTTCGGAGCAATGTTTTAAAACCCGAACCGAATACTAAACCGGGAAAGTTATGGGGTCACTAGTTTACTGGGTCAACCCGGATTGACGGTGGGTCAATAACATCAATGTATATATATATATATATACATATTATTCTATATTTTATATATATATATATATATATATCTTATAATATCATATTATTCTATATTTTTAATATAGGTAACAAATTTCTATTTCAAAATTTTTAATAATTTTTTACTCTTTAAATTTAATGACAGAACTTATTGTCATATTTAAAATTGTTAATTCTTTGTTTGTTTATATTTGACAGCATATTATTCATGTATATATATGTTTAGGACTTAGTTTTAGTGGGATGATTTAACCAACTAAAAAATATATTTTATTATAGTATAATAGATATAAAATAGGAAAATCACGTTTTAAACTTTCAAAATATCACTGAGTAGCAATTTAAACCTCGAGAGAATTTCACTAACACTATAAACCTTTAAAATGATTTTACTAACACTTTAAATCTTTAAAATGATTTTACTAACACTTTAAATTACTGTTTTGTAATCTTTCGTGGCGGTACAAATAGAAAATTTAGTTTTAAGGTTTAAAGTGTTAGTGAAATCATTGTAAAGGTTTACAGTGTTAGTGAAAATGTGATTTAAAATGTGATTTTCCCAGTATAAAATTAAATAAAATGGTTTTTTATCTCTCCAATTAATTATCTAACCCCAACGACAAAAAAAAAAAAAAACTAATAAACCCTCCCACGCGTCTCTTCCCTTTCCTCTTCTTCCTCATTCAACTCGTTTGATATTCTTCTTCATCAAATTTTGCAGAAAAAATGATAATTAATAGATATGTTCAAATTAAAATACCTAAAGCGTTTGATAAGTGAAACCCAAAACCCGGCGGATCGGTTAATTAAGGCGGGTTGCCGGTTTTTACCAAGTTTATCCGGGTTTTCCCGGTTTGATAACATTCTGGTTTTAGAGCAAAACCCAGACCGGCAGACTGAACTAGTCGCAGGCTAACCGGTTCGACCGGCCGGTCTGGTCCGAGTCTGAAAACACTGGTTCGGAAGTGTTTTCAAACAATATGGCCTAGGCCACTGGATTTCAGTTCAACACAAATTATTCGTATACTTGGATTTAAATTTGTTCCTTTAACTTATTTTTTGAAAAGTTTTGAGTGAGAATTATACAAACTTTTGTTAGCCTTTCCAAGTCCAAGCCAAGTCCCTATTAGTATGATATTATCCGCTTTGGGCCGAGATGGCAAAGCCCGCACGGATTTCTTATTGGGCTCCTTCCCAAAAGACCTCATACTAAGTAGGTTTGGACTTGACTTATATATTAGAAACTTCTTTTCTAATCTTCCGATGTGGGACGTTGGTTTGTACCCAACAATACTCCCCCTCAAACCAAGAACCACGAACCTTAGGCTTCTTCTTCAACGAAATCTTGTCACCATTGACTCGGTGCTTTCTTATTCGCAAGGTACCCTTCTTATCGTGTCACATTGAGGGGCTTCTCCCACACCAATCATAAAGCCCATACCCACTTCTTAGGTCCATTTATTTCAACCTAGGCTCTGATACCAATTGTTGGACTTTCCAAGCCCAAGTCAAGTCCCTATTAGTATGATATTGTCCGCTTTGGGCCGAGATGGCAAAGCCCGCACGGATTTCTTATTGGGCTCCTTCCCAAAAGGCTTCATACTAAGTAGGTTTGGACTTGACTTATATATCAAAAACTTCTTTTCTAAACTTCCTCTTCCTTGTTATTTAGGGAAGCTTACTTATTATCTTGGTATCGAAGTATTTCAAGAGAAGGATGGAATCATATTAAGACAAGAGAGCTATGTGAAGAAAATTCTTGCTGAGACAGGAATGAGTGACTGTAATTCTGTTCTTATCCCGATGGAGTTTGGTTTGGAGCTTTGTAAAATCAACTATCGTAGAACTATCATAGAATCATCGGGTGTCTTAGATACTTGCTTCATACACAGCCTGATTTGTTGTATCATGTTGGAGTTCTGAGCAGGTATCTCCAGGAACCGAGAGAGTCACATGGAGTTGCACTTAAGCAAGTTTTAAGATATCTACGGGGAACCTGCTCTCATGGTCTCTATTTCAAGCGAGGGAACAAAACAGGTTTGATAGGATTTAGTGATAGCAGCTTGAGTGTTGATCTGGATGATGGGAAGAGTACTGCAGGTCATATTTTCTATTTTAATGAATGTCCTATCACTTGGTGTTCTCAGAAGCAACAAGTTGTAGCTCTTTTTTCCTGTGAAGCAGAATTTATGGCCGTTACAGAGGCAGCTAAGCAGGTCATTTGGCTACAAGATCTTTTTGCAGAAATTAGTGGAGCTGAGAGCGAATCAGTAACGATTCGAGTCGATAATAAGTCTGCTATCACACTCACTAAGAACCCTGTCGTTCACGGACGAAGCAAACACATTCACCGGCGATACCACTTCATAAGAAAGTGCATTGAGAATGGACTGGTTGTAGTCGAGCATGTTCCTGGAGTTGCACAGAAAGCCGACATTCTCACAAAAGCACTTGAGAAGAATAGGTTCAAAGAAATGAGAGGACACATTGGAGTGCAAGAAGTCATGAAGAAGAGTTTCAAGCTTATGGGGGAGATTGTTGGATAAGCTTGAGGTTAACTTGAGGAATAAGTTAATGTCTTAACCGAGCAATGGTTAAGAAAGATAAGATCAAATATGTTTTAGGAGATATCTAAGCATAGAAGAAATTCCTATTAGGAATTGGTTTTAGTTTTTGGTGTTATATAAATAGAGGTGTTATGATGAGAGAATTATGTAGGAGTTTGAGAGAGAGAGATTGAGAGGCTTTGTTTTGAGAGAGTTTCAAAGCTAATAAAAAGAATGCTTTTATAAATCTTAATCTTGTTATTCAAATTCTATAACCTTACTAGTAGCTACCACTATGTAAATGCATGTAATCATACATGTTACTTCTAATGAGTCCAATATTATATATAGTACTCATTATTATCTCAAACCTTATACACATTGGATATTCAATTACTAGATTTTTACAATGATTTTGTATTTTAATTTTTATTTAGTCATTTTGATCTTATGCATGTCGACTTCTTAGCTCCTTGCTTATTTCTCTCTTGTAATTATTGAAAAGAAAAGTAACTAAAATCATATATGCCGTTTAACAAAAAAAAAAGTAACTAAAATCATATAGTTATAAATAATAGCATCAAAACCAAACTTTTTTTAATGTGCACACTAAAATACTTTGGGTTTGATATAATCATATAATACACCCTCAAGAATCAAAATTACGAATATTACACACTATGTTTAGTGTGTACATTAATGTTTAATTATTTGATCAATTCAAGAAGAACAATCCCAAAGCTATAGACATCACTCTTCTAATTCATCTGTCGCGTTGAATAGTACTTGTGACTTCATTTACCTCTTCCCAGCTCAAGATAAATGCCCCTTTTGCCTTTACTCATATGAAACAGAACAAATCTTATTAACAAAGGTCAGAAAAGTAGTCGAATTAGCAGAGAAGTAGTACTCACCTGCAAAGTAGTCTCCTAAGTAAATACGAGCCATTTAGGTTCCTTGGTTGCACTACTCGAGTCAGATTTGTGTGATGAACCCTCATGAGAATTAAGTTCCAACTACGAGTGAACATAAGAGGATATATCTAAAGATTAGTTTGTCATGACATCTAAAAAATAAAGAATGATAAAGGAATTAGAGCTCTCCTCGAAACTCTTTGTATCGTTGAGCTGATTCTTTAAATGATATCTTGACTGCAACTTGATCTACATTTGATTTTGTGGTACATTGACATACGAAAAAAGAAATCTCCCTTAGCTGACGACTAATCTTAACTGACGATAAAAAAAGACGATAACCTAGATCTACTTTCCTCTTTCTCACCGGCGGCTTGGCCTCATGCCACCGCTGAGAATCTTCTCCTTTCTCCCCCTCTTCCTTTCTATAGTCTCATCTACCATGGCGACAGACGAACCGGATCCAATGGACAGCTCAGACGCCCCACAAATTACGACTAGAGATTCGATTGAAGTTACTTCTACCTCTACAGCAGAAACCGACTCAGCTAATGCAGTACAGGTTCAGATAGTTTCATCTGATGTATCTACAGAGCCACTTCTTGAAAAAAGCTCAGTGGAACTAGCTCCTGTAATTGATGACACAAAGCTCCAATGGGCAGAGAGATTCAATCCTAGCCTCCGCAACCTCAAGAAAGCTGCTCAACCTCTTTTTTCAGCGGATGGTACTCCTCGGGTTAGAGCCCCGGTCTCTGTCATTCTCAAGTATTCTGATACATGGAAGGACTACATAGTGGCTCACTTTCATGGTAATCCTCCTCCGGCTGGTAAGATTTTCGTGGACCTTAATCCGATTTGGGGAAAGGATGGCAGGATTAATATCAGAGCTTTACCTAATGGTCTAGTCCTTATCTACATTCCCTCTGAGCACACTAGAAAATGGGTCTTAGAGGTTGGCTGTTGGCAAGCTAGAAATTGGCTGTTTACAGTCACCCCACGGTCTCCTACTGCGTCGCTGACTCCACTAAAGCTCGTCTCTCTTCCGATATGGGTTATCCTCAAGGATGTTCCCCCGCAGCTTTATTATCTACCTGGTCTCAGTACCATTGCATCAGGTATAGGTGAACCTCTCCATACTGAAAAGCATCAGCTTCCACCTCTCGCAAGCGATACAAGGATCAAGGTTGAAATCTTGCTCAAAAAACCTCTCCCTCAGTCCGTTCTTGTTGAAGACGATGAAGGGAATGAGATTTGCATTTGGGTTGAGTATCCCCGGTTACCTCCCAAATACGATTTTTGTAATGAATTTGGCCACCTCTACCATCGTTGTCTAATCGCACCGGCTATAACCAATGATGAACCAACTCCGGCCAAGGCTTCTACATCCTCTCTTCCTGTGATCTCCGAAGACACTAATCTCCAAACTAAGAAAACTACGTCTTCAATCTGGCAAGTAAAAGGTCACCTAGTCGCTGGTATTCCGATATCTGACAACCCTCCTGAGCTAGAGAAAGTAGTCGTTACTCCTACCAGGATGAATTCTCCAAAGTCAACCTCCACAGCTGAGATTCCTGTTCCTCCTACCGCAACGCATAAATACCTGGACTCTCCTATCTCTGAATCTCCTAATGATTGGCAAGAAGTTAAACGGAGATCTAAATCTCCTAAGCTCTCAGGAAAAGGGTCGCTGAACACTACAGGCAAGGCACCATCTCTTCCTGGTACTAACCTAGGAAAGGAAAAGAAGCCTTCAGATGCACTAGGTAAAGAGGTTCCTCCCCCAACAAAGCTCAATTCCCGCATGCCCAACCACAAGAAGATTACCTCCAAGAATAATAAGCTTGCCTCTAGAGGACTGGTCCCTGTTCAAGGACGTCCTCAACTCTGCTTTCATCCTTTTTGCCCACCTTTTGTAATGATGATGAAGCTTTTTTGCTATAATATTAGGGGTTTGAATACAACCCATCGGCAACAAGAACTTAGGATATGGGTTCAGTCTAATAGGCCTTCGATAGGAGTAATTTTGGAAACACATGTTATGGAAGATAACCCACCTTAAATTTTGGCTTCTACCTTTCCTGGTTGGAGATATGATTATAACTACTCACCTACTGCCCTTAATGGGAGAATTTGGGTTGTATGGGATCCGGCTTTTAAGGTTTTTGTCTACAAGAAAACTGATCAAGTCATTGTTTGTGGAGTTTTCGATCCGGTTACCAACCTCTCCTTCTCGGTTTCGTTTATCTATGCAAGGAACTGCATGTTTGCCAGGCGAGACCTCTGGGATACTTTAAAGGAGTTGCACCAAATCAACATTCAAAGATCTCACTCGTCGCTGTATCTTGGGGACTTTAATCAAATTTTAAGTGCAGAGGATCACTTCTCTCTCCATCCATATCCCCTGCCATTGCAAGGTATGTCTGATTTTCAGGACTGTATTGATGCTTGTGAGCTTCAGGAACTCCCTAGCAGAGGAGCCTTACACACTTGGTACAATAGTCGCCCCCTTGACCCAATCACGCGTAAACTCGATAGATCACTTGTCAATGCTGCTTGGAATGCTTGCTTCCCTTAGTCTAATGCACTCTACGATGCTCCGGGAGGCTCTGTTCACTCTCCTATCTTAGTTGCAACCACTGATGTTCAAGAGCGGAGGAAAGTCCCCTTTAAGTTCTACACATTCTTCACAACTCATCCAGACTACCCTGCTATTGTTGAAACAGCATGGAATGAGACTATATCCTCGAAATCCAAAATGTTTATTCTCTGTCAAAAACTTAAGGCGGTTAAGATAGGATGCAAGGCTTTAAATTGCACTCATTTCAGTAACATTCAAGCTAGGTCTGCAGAAGCCAAGGAGTTGTTAGCTACAATCCAAAACCAGATTTTATCCGCGCCTAACTCCATATTGTTTGAGGAGGAGAGATTGGCAAGACAGAGATGGCTCATTATATCAACAGCTGAGGAGACCTTTCTAAGAGAAAAATCTAGAGTTCGTTGGTGTTCAGAAGGAGATTCCAACACCCGGTTCTTTCATAACTCGGTCAAGGCTCATCAGGCAAGGAATCTTATTCGCTCTCTTTTGGACTCAGATGGTGAAAGGGTCACAGACTCTTCAACTCTCAAGGTCATGGTTGTAGAGTATTACAAGCAGCTTCTTGGAACCAAAAATACTCAAGTCGAGCCTCTTAGTATCCAGCAGATTCGAGAGCTGCATCCCTTCAGATGCACTGAGGATTTGGCTTCAACTCTTATAGCCATTCCTTCCCCTGAATTGATAACCACAACTTTGTTCTCTCTCCCTCGAAGTAAAGCTCCAGGCCCGGATGGATTCACAGTTGATTTCTTTATCAACTCGTGGGGTGTTGTTGGACCTTCGGTCATTGACGTAGTCTCAGAATTCTTTAAAACGGAGAAGCTTTTCAAGCAAGTTAACGCAACTATCTTAGCTCTTATTCCCAAGACTGTTGCAGCAGAGTCCCAAGAATTCTAGCCGGTAGACTTAAACTCTTCACTACAGAGGCTGTTCAGAGGAATCAAGTTGCCTTCATCCCTGGTCGTCTCTTGTGTGAAAACGTCCTCCTAGCTACGGAGCTGGTTACTGATTTCAATAAGGAAAGTCCAGTGACTAGAGGTTGTCTGCAAATTGATCTGTCGAAGGCATTTGATAATATAGACTGGGGTTTCCTCACCAATATCCTTGAGGCTTATAATCTTCCAGAGCAATTTATCAAGTGGTTATCAACTTGCTTCACGTCTCCGACTTACTCAGTGGGGTTTAATGGTGAGCTTGTGGGTTATTTCTCAGGAGAAAAAAGTTTGAGACAAGGAGATTCCATCTCTGCGCCGCTTTTCACTCTGGTTATGGACATTCTTTCTAAACAGCTTGACAATGCAGCTACTGAAAACAGGTTTCAAACTCATCCGCAATGTGGAAGTCCGTTAATGACTCACCTTATCTTCGCAGACGACATTCTGGTTTTCTTTGATGGCACAGAGAGCTCCCTGGTTGCAATCATGGACATCTTAACTCAGTTTAAGTCAGTTTCAGGGTTAGGCATAAATATGCAGAAAACTTGCCTCTATCTTGATGGAAATAATAGGGACACCATAAGACATTTAGCAGTCTTTCACAATATCTCTTATGGCTCTCTACCAATGCGCTACCTGGGAGTCCCTCTTCTTACCCATAAATTAGCTCCATCAGATTACCAACCTCTTATAGATAAGGTGAAAGGAAGAATAAGCTCTTGGACTAATCGCCATCTCTCATTTGCGGGACGTCTCCAACTTCTCCAATCAATGATCAATAACACCATTAAATTTTGGGCTTCAATATTCATGCTACCAAACAAGTGCATGCTCAAGCTTGAGCAGATCTGTGGAGCGTTTTTGTGGAACATCAATGCAGAATCAGCTCGAGGGGCAAAGGTTTCTTGGGAAACTGTTTGCTCTCCTAAATCAACTGGGGGATTAGGACTAAGAAGGTTAATCGACTGGAACAAAATTTTTGGGCTCAAGTTAATATGGCTGCTCTATTCTCAGGCTGGTTCTCTTTGGGTCTCCCGGGTTAAAAGTCATCTGATTAGAGAAAAAATCTTCTGGGAGGCTGAATTTCGTTCTTCAGGAAGTTGCATTTGGAAGGGTCTCTTAAAGTTGAGACCGCTAGCAAGGCCTTATGTGGGTTGTAATATTCTTTCGGGAAGACAAGCCTTGTTCTGGCATGACAACTGGACAGGACTTGGTTCTCTGTTAGACATTGTTGGTGATCAGGGCCCCAGAGTCACCGGAATATCTTATCAAGCTCGGGTTGGTGATGCTTCTTCAAACAGCGATTGGAATCTTCCAAGAAGTCGTCATCCTCTGGTTCATTTACTTCGGGCTTGTTTGCAAGGTCAAGTCCCTCCACTACAAGAAGCTGATGATGATATTTTCCACTGGAAGAATTATGCAGACCAAAATCATGCTAAATTCTCCTCAATTAAAACATGGCGGCATCAGTATCCTCCTGGTAATTCGGTTACTTGGCACACAAATCTGGTTTAAAGAGCGCATTCCTAAAATGGCATTCATGGCTTGGCTTACTGTCCAAGATAGACTCACTACAAGGGATAGACTGATTAGATGGAGTCTACCAGTCCCACCAGATTGCCTACTTTGCAAGTCAGGTAACGAATCAAGGAACCACCTATACTTTGATTGTCCTTACTCCTACAATCTCTGGACTCGATTCTTTGACCACTTTCAACCTCTCCCTCCAAGCACTTTTGATAGTTTTTTAAATTGGATTAAGTCTCCCACCACAAACAGGAGACTTAATTCAATTTGTAAACTAGTGTTTCATGCTTTGATCTATGCTATTTGAAAAGAGAGAAATTCCAGAATACACACCTTAACTATCAGAACTGAGGCACAACTTCATCGTGAAATCCAGCTATAACTAAGACGAAGACTCTTATGGTTGGATCGCTCCCTCTCTCACGGACCAGTCTCCTCCAATACACCCCAGGATGCTTATCTTTGTTTATGGTTCACTCACTTTCAAGCCCCATAACCTTTTTTTTAACCAAAATGTGTTTCTTATCTATACTATGTATTCTCCGTTTATGTAAGGTACCGATGTTTCTAATAAAAATGGTATTTTTTTATAAAAANAAAAAAAAAAAAAAAAAAAAAAAAAAAAAAAAAAAAAAAACCATTTTACTGAAAATCTCATTTGCCAAGAACTTTCTCAAAATTATTTTTGATATTCACAACTTCTGAGTACTTAAAATATTGTGTCGCTATGTTCAGTGGACAGTCATGGCATCATTGGTACCTGTAAACAAGGAAATATTAGAAGTTTGTTTGATGGTTAAATTTTTATTAAATGCAAAAAAATTTGGAGAGTTTTAATCTTTATGTGATCTTTTCTTGAAGTACCAGAATAAAGCTAATGAAATACCAGAATAAAGCTAATGCGGTCAAAAGAACGAACAGTTATGCGACTGATGCTACTACTGGAACAATCTAACCATTCTTTTTATTTGTCCTTACGTACGCATGAATCAGACCAACAAAGAATTTCCACCATACCTTATGATTCAAAGATTAACGTATAATCAGTTCATATTTCTATGAAAAATGTTTCCAACGTAGGTTTATAAAAAGCTTATAAAGCAGCACACCTGAGTTAAAGTGATCCATCCAGTAGATACGAGACATGAAGTCTCGTTATTTGCCAATAATTTGATCAAAATTTTTACATATGCGATTTGCACAAATTTTTACATAAATATTCAAAAGTTAAAATACATGTTAAATTCAATTTTGTATTCTTAGAAACATACATAAAGTTGAAATAAATACGGAATGCTCTATAATGAAGAGGTGGTATATTTAGGATAATTTGGAAAACATTTAATCATTCATACTCATTCCTAACATTTTCCAACTTATCTTAAAGGTTAGTCATTTCAATGCAAAGTTCATGCATATATATTTATGCTATTCTGTTTNTTTTTTTTTTTTTTTTTTTTTCATCCAAACATTAAATTAGAAAATGACTCCAAGATTGGTTGCCCAAACCGAAGGAAAAAAGTTTATAAAGATATTTCTGAAACTAAAGATCTCGAGGAACGAGCAAGACAGTCGGCCCTTAAATTTGACGTACGCTGAATCCTGGTAAGAGGGAAGGCTGGGAGAAAAGATCTGAAGTGGCTGAAATCATCTAAAAGATTGGAGAAGACGGGCCATTCATCTGGATCCTGCACCATCGCCACTAACTCCGCACAACCCGTCTCATAAACTTGGCAGATAATACCAGCATTCTGGAGAGACTCCATCGCCCAAATCAGTGCTTGTAACTCCGAATGAAGGGGTGAAGGGCTTCGTGTGATGCAACGTGCTCCCAAAAGTAACGTTGAGTCCTCACCATTGTAGTACCACCAACCCAACCCCATAAAACGATCGGAACCCTTCCAGGATCCGTCAATCTGACAACGGGAGGAGGGTGGCATGATATCTGAAAAATCCAAAAGTAACGTTGAGTCCTCACCATTGCAGTACCACCAACCAAACCCCATAAAACGATCGGAACCCTTCCAGGATCCGTCAATCTGACAACGGGAGGAGGGTGGCATGATATCTGAAAAATCCAAAAGTAACGTTGAGTCCTCACCATTGCAGTACCACCAACCAAACCCCATAAAACGATCGGAACCCTTCCAGGATCCGTCAATCTGACAACGGGAGGAGGGTGGCGTGATATCTGAAAAATCCAAAGGATCCTGGACTCCCATGGAGAAGGCTTTAGTCTCCTCCCACAGTAATTTATCATTAGTAGCCTGATTAATAACATTGCCTGGCTCAGCCTCCGATCCCTCAAAAACCTTTTTATTCCTACCCTTCCAAATTGACCATAAAATCCAAAGTAGGCGAAAACAAATATCCGAAACTTCCATATGAGAAGACGTCCGCCATAATATAAAATCTAAATTCGCATACTCTGATTCATAGGGGAATCCATCAGGAAGTAGCAATACCGGAGACAACTCCCAGATCCTACGCGAATGAGGACACTCGAAGAGAGCATGATTAATAGTTTCAACCACATAATCACATCGTTTACAGAACGTATCGCACCGCACACCCCGATGAGCAATCCTTTCCAACACTGGAAAAGAACCGGAAGCAATCTGCCAAAAGAAATGTTGAACCTTCGGGGGAACTTCAAGTTTCCAGGCTTGTGCTCTAATGGCCACGCACGTCGGGCCAAACTCAGCTACCTTAATTAAATCTCGGGCAAGCCAATAACCCGATTTGACCGAATATTTCCCTGTTTTTGTTTAGTGCCAAATTATTCTATCCGGTTTAAAGGACTTGCTGACCGTCATACTCAAAATTATTGGAATTTCCTCCGGATCCGTGAACTCCTCGAGAATAGGCAAATGCCATTCCTTAGTGATTGGATTAATTAAATGATTAACCATTAAATTAGGGTGTAACACTTTCTCGCGACCTGTAGCTAGCCTCGGTGGGTTATCCGGTATCCAAGAGTCTCTCCATACAGAGGTATTACAACCAGAGCCTATCCCTACTCTTGCTCCATGTTCCACCAAACTTTTTGTTGAGTAAATATTTGGCCAAGTAAATATTATGTTTCATAATTATGAGATTTGTCATAAGTTTTTTTAATAAGAGATCGTTTAAAATCTCAAATTGTTCTTCTATAACTTTTAGTTTATGCATAGTTTAAGCAACTATCAGAAATAAGCATTTGATATTGCTAAATGTTGTAATCATTATGAACATTATACTTACGTTATATAATATCTTTTATGGAGAATCTTTTCATCCTCAATACTAGATTTCGTTACAGAATTTGGTTTCTCGTAAGATGAACTCAATTTTTCGGTTACATTATAAGAAATTGGTTCATATAGAATTGAAAAATTCAGAAAATTTGCTCTAATTTTAGAAATACAACCAAAAAAAAAATTAGGCTTCAAAACATGGTTCTCGTATGGGATATCACCATAATCTCAATAAAATCATGGTATACACAAAATATTATTGTATAATGTATTGAATTAATTAGACTAAGTTATCTATGAATATCTTTAATCTACACATATATTGGGTTTTCGTTAAAATTTTATATTGCCAAATATGTTAATAACCTTTTCACTTACTTGTATTTAATAAAACCACCAGAATATGATGATATATATACACTCTTTATTAATTCGAAAATACATTATAAAAACAATCTTAGTAAGGGTAGTTAGTTACTTTAAAATTTCATTACAGTTTAGAAATATAAGTTTTAAAAACTAATTAATAATATACATTAAGGGTAAAAATGTCAAATATTAATTATGCAATTTAAATAATTATAAACACGAAAATATATTATTAATTTTCAAAAACAATATATAAGATATGATATCTAACTTCAGCTTTCATCTTTATATGATTCTATTTTTGTGAAACAAATAAATCATCATATCATCCATATAATTAATAAAATTAGTTTTTTTCCGCATATACCATGATTTGAGTTGTAATGTGACAACCCGTTCCGCGGACTCCACTAGTCTACCGCTAGCTATCTCAACGGACCGTCCGTGGACCCCATTAGCCCACCGCTACCCGCCGAAACGGACTCCAAGCTGGCCCTGCAAGGCATCGATCGTAACCCATCATTGTGGATATCCAAATCCACCAGTAGGTTATTGGTGCGCCAGACGTTCCTCGAACCCTGGTCCTCACCCTTTAACAACCTTCCCACAGGAAAAGCTATCACCAATTGACCTGCAGATCAATAGTAGGATTTTTAATTTATCCTCGAACCCTGGTCCTAACCCTGGTTTGAGGAATGTCTGGCGCACCAATAACCTACTGGTGGATTTAGATATCCACAGTTATGGGTTAGGATCGATGCCCTGCAGGGCCAACTTGGAATCCATTTGGGCGGCTAGCGGTGGACTAGTGGGGTCCACAGACGGTCTGTTTGGGTAACTAGCGATAGACTAGTAGGGTCCGCAGGACGGGTTGTCACATGTAAAAACCAATATAATTTGTTCAATCTATGAAAATAAATTTTAATGGGTCAATTTTATTTTAGTATATTTTTATTCTTAAAGGACTTGGGCATGGATCTGGAAACCTCTATTTGCCAAACCTTAAAAAGAAATTAAAAATATAGAGATATAAATATTAAAATAGTCTTATAATAATTTCAAATGCTAAGAAGAGTTAGAATTGAAATTAGTCTGGTGTATAATGAGTTAATTGCAATGTTTTCAAAATTGGACCGGACCGGCGGTTGAACCATGTTAACCCGCAAACCGGAAACATATCCGGGTTGGGTTAATATCAAAACCCAAAGAAAATTGAACATGTAAAAAATCATATCAACCCGCCAAAAAAACCAAAAATCGGTGAACCATTAAACCGGCTAAAACCGAGTTCTACTTTTTTTTTGTAAAAATGAGTGTAGAATTAATTATCGTTTCAAGCAATGTTTTCAAAACCGGACCAGACCGGCGGTCGAACCACGTTAACCCGCGAACCGACAACATATCCGGGTTGGGTTAATATCAAAACCCAAAGAAAATTGAACCGGTAAAAAATCATATCAACCCGCCAAAAAACCAAAACCGGTGAACCATTAAACCGGCTAAAATCGGGTTCCACTTTTTTTTGTAAAAATGAGTGCAATTAATTTAATTAATTACTGTTTCTAGTTTTCTTATTAGAAAATTAGCAGTAGTAGGATTTCTTAGAAAATGAAGATTGAATGTTCTATAGTCTTATTTTCTTATTACTTTTAGATTTGAATTTCTAAAATATTTTACTAGTACTGGTTATACTCTAAGTTTGTTACACTTTGAGTTTATTAATTTTTAAGGTTTTTTTAAAACATTATGATTATTGAAGTATTTTATTTGGTATATCCAATTATATCATAGTTGTAATCATTGAAATAAAATAGAAGACATATCCATACCTATTAGTTATAAAAATATTATTAAAATCAATTGAACCCGGATGACCCCGATCGAACCATATTGACTCATAACCCAGAAGCCTTCCCGGTTCAGTTACCGGTCCGGTTTTAAAAATATTGATTTCTAGTTTTCTTCTTAGCAAATTAGCAATAGTAGGATTTCTTAGAAAATGAAGATTGAATGTTCTACAGTCTTATTTTATTATTATTTTTAGATTTGAATTTCTAAAATATTTTACTAGTACTGGTTATACTCTAAGTTTGTTACACTTTGAGTTTATTACTATTTAAGGTTTTTTTTAAACATTATGATTATTGAAGTATTTTATTTGGTATATCCAATTATATCATAGTTGTAATCATTGAAAAAAAATAGAAGACATATCCATACCTATTATTTATAAAAATATCATCAAAATCAATTGAACCCGGTTGACTCCAGTCGAACCATATTGACTCATGACCCAGAAGCTTTCTCGGTTCAGTTACCGGTCCGGTTTTAAAAACATTGGTTAATTGCATAAAAAAATATCTTTCGATATCTCTAAATGTGTAGTTGCAATACTAAGTTACTATATTACATATATTGTATGGGTTAAATCTATTAACTTTCCAAAATTTTAATCGTAAAAAATTAACATTGCTATATATAATAAATTGCATAAATTAATATTCGATATTTTTACCCTTAATGACTATTTTAATTTGTTATTGGAAACTTATATTTGTAATAGCATTTGAATGTAAATATATATCTTTGGTAAGGTTATTTCTAAAATATATACGAGATAATATCAAAATATATAGACTAATACAACATATCAAAATATTATTTTAAACAATAAAATATACAAAATTGATATATAACATAAAGTTCAACAATAATTCATCGCAATCGAAATATTTTCTCTCCTAGGCACGCTTCCCGAGGATGAATAAAAGGAGTATGACACATCTTTTTAACCAGATCTCAACCACTTTCTAACCCCAACAACAGAAATACCCAATGGTCCTTACGAGTTAAGGCGAGTTTCCATGGTGGTTCTGAGCTGTCCGACATCCCAACACCTCCGCAAAAGCTATATTTCAACCGCCAAAACAGCCCCAACGCATTGAATTGGTAAGCCGATCTGGTGCAAGGTCGTAACAGGAACCCACTGTAAGTTTCCCTGCTAATTTAAACTGTGTAACCCTTGCAAACGTGTGTAAACCTTTTAACCCTGAGAAAACCTACTACAAACCCTGTATCCACGACTGCGCTAAACCACCAGAAGCGAAAATATTACACCAATTTCAGCTGACAGTTATGGAGAGACGCATACCATATCACCAAAAAGGAAAAGAAGTGGTGAGATGCTTTCCCCCCCCCCCCCCCCCCC
>NC_025703.1:14932864-14955746 GCF_000633955.1 Camelina sativa | reverse complement strand
CCCCACCCCCCGGCAAGAGAGTCAGAGCTCCGGAGCTTGATACATCGGAATAAATAGAAGCAAACGCTCTGACTTTAATTGGGAGGCTCACTAACCCATCAGTCCAAAGACTGTGGTCCCTCTTCCCCTTTGTTGCCAACAGATGGAACTTCCGGGGAAAAGCAACTGGGGCAGATCTAGGAAGAGGATGTTTCCAGTTTAGCTTTGAATTTGAGAAAGACATGCAAAAAGCATGTCTACTGGCAACTACAAGGACTCCCAAAACACTACTGGCAACCAGCAATGTTACAAGCTATGGCAGAAGAACTCGGAGAGTTCCTGGATCTGGAGATACCTGCCTCCACTACAAAAATAAAGACACTCATAAATGGCTTGCAACCACTCGCAAGAGATACAGTGGTGGAATTCCCCAATGGAAAAGAAGCAATTGTTACCTTTGAGTACAAAAATCTCAAAAACCACTGACAACACTTTATGAGGTTAACCCATGAGAAGAAAAGTTGCCCAGGTTTAGCTGCTGAAAGAGAGAATCCTAGCCAACATATAGATAAACAAGGATCAAGTCAGGCAAGAGAGGTGTCAAGAAACTATTATGTGGCTAGTGATAACTTCACAGCTCCAAAGTCCCAGGACTTAGCAGCTCAGTCGGGATTCGAGTCTCAAGAGGGTATTACCTCTCAGAAACGAAAGATAGACACTAGAGTGGAGAATCAGTACTCGTTCTCAGGAGAGAGATACAGTAGAGCCCTCACATATGTACCTACAAGAGATCGAAGAGTTGAGAATAGAGGAAGCATTCACTAATTTGAAAATGGCAATTATAGGGTGAGGCTAGAAACTTAATGAGTCACACGACGGAAAGAATTATTGAATCTGCGGTGGCAACGGCCTCAGAAAGTCTACCAGTGGAGAATGGACCGCTATCCGGAACACCGGTTACCCGCTTGACTATTAGTGAAGAAATACCTCCAGCTGGAGAAACATCAAACGTACAATCATCAAGAGGGCATGGTAGACCACCACTAGCAAAACCATCAACAAAAACAATACAAAAATTACCAGGAATGAAAAGCCAAAAATGGAACTTAGTGCAGAGCTCCCCAAAGAAAACCAGTGTTATTAGACAAACTCAAAGGTCAAAAGGTGAGTCCTCGAATCAAAATAGAAGTAAAGCTGACGATATTGAGATATATGAAGAGGAAACCTCTTTGGGCAGGAAACGCAGAGCAAAACAGCGCAAGGCCGTGGATCCAAAAATCTCCTTAATACCTGCAAGAAAGAAGAATATGGTGGATTTTCAGAATCTCCCAGCCCCTCTTCCTTAAGGGTGTTGAGCTGGAACTGTTGTGGGTTGAGGAAGCTTATAACAGTACAACGATTAAGGAAAATCAAGAAAAAGATTTTCCCAGATATATTATTCCTCATGGAGACAAAGAATACCTCTGAATTTATTCTCCAACACCTGGACTGGATGGGCTACTCTTCAAACTTCTTAGTCCCTCCATCAGAATCAAGTGTGGGAGGACTTGCCTTATTCTGGAAAGGAAACATTGAAGTCGAAATCCTTACTTCTTGTGAAAATTACATTGATACCAGAATAAAAACAAAAGGTAAGATCTTCTTCTCTACCTTCCTATATGGAGAACCAGACATGGCAAAAAGGCAGGAATTTTGGCTCCACATCCAGAATATTGGCACATCTAGAGATAGTCTGTGGTTCATCACATGAGACTTCAATGAAATCATAAATAACTCTGAAACAGTAGGTGGCCCGCCAAGACCAGAAGGGTCATTTACTAACCTGAGAACTTTGATGTCAACTTGTGACCTGTTTGACTTAAAGCACACAGGAAAATTCCTGTCTTGGAGAGGGACACATCATTCTCATCTGGTGCGGTGTCGTTTAGATAGAGCTATGGCAAACAGTGAGTGGATTATGGAGTTCTCCTCAGGTAGAAGTGAGTATTTACGGTTTGAAGGCTCAGACCACCGACTTTTGGTCACATCTTTTGAACCTTTTAGGAAAAAAAGAAGAGGATTATTCTGTTATGATAGAGCTTTAAAAGGAAATGAAGAAGTGAGGAAATTGGTCCTTGAGGCGTGGAACTCTATCCTGGATGCATCGGTGGAGAAGAGACTAGATGCCTGCAGACGGGCAATCATCACCTGGAGCAAATACCATCATGAAATTAGTCAAAAAGAAATAATCTCTCTTCGAAAAGCCTTGGAGGAAAACATGACTAAAGATGAAGAAAACCAAGCGGAACTGGAAAGAATCAATCGAGAGTTGTTGAAGGCTTACCAAAATGAAGAGACGTTCTGGAAACAAAGGAGTAGACAACTCTGGCTAACTTTGGGGGACAAAAACATTGGATATTTTCATGCAGCAACAAAGAGTTGGAGGGCTCTAAATAATATTTCTGTGATGGAGTCAGCTACAGGAAACCCAGTGTATGAGGAAAAAGAGATTGTCACAGCAATCACTGACTACTTTCATCAAATCTTTACATCTCAAGAAGGAAATAGAATGGATTGTGGTCCAGGAGGCCCTAGTTCCCTGCATCTCACAGGACATGAATGAATCATTGATTAAATTGCCAACGGTAGAGGAAATCAAAAGAGCATGCTTCGCTATCCATCCTGACAAAGCTCCTGGGCCGGATGGGTTCTCAGCAAGCTTCTTCCAATCAAACTGGAGCACAGTGGGAGAGGAACTGGTGGCAGAGGTCCAATCCTTCTTTAACTCCGGAAATTTACCTCTGAAGATAAATCATACCCATGTCAGGTTAATTCTGAAGATTACTGTCCCCCAAAAAGTGTCTGACTATAGACCTATTGCTCTGTGCTCAGTGTACTACAAAATTATCTCCAAGATACTGACCAAAAGACTCCAACCAATCATTTCGAGGTGTATATCGGAAAACCAATATGCATTTGTTCCCCAAAGAGCTATATCAGACAACGTGCTCATTACCCATGAAACTCTACACTATTTGAAGACATCAAATGCAAAAGAACGAGTATTTGTGGCGGTTAAGACAGATATGAGTAAAGCATATGACAGATTGGAGTAGGATTTCATTAAATTTGTGTTGGAAAGGATGGGTTTTCATCGACAATGGGTCCAATGGTTGATGCAGTGCATAACAACAGTTTCATACTCATACCTGATAAATGGCCAAGCTTTGGGTACGGTTACACTACAGAGAGGTATTAGACAAGGGGACCCGTTGTCCCCTTATATCTTCAATATGTGCAGTGAGGTACTTTCAGGCCTCTGCAACCGAGCACAAGAACAAGGAAGTCTACCAGGTATCAAAGTGGCAAAAAGAATTCCCCGTGTGAACCACTTACTATTTGCAGACGACACAATGTTCTTTTGTAAGTCTGACCAGAAAATTTGTATGAAACTGAAGAGCATCCTGCGCAAGTACGAAGAAGCATCAGGACAACAGATCAATCAAGACAAATCTGCTATTACTTTTTCAGCAAAAACAAATAGGGTGATAAGAGAGAAAGTAATGCGAGACCTAGCTATCCATAAAGAAGGTGGGCAAGGTAAATACTTGGGGCTGCCTGAACTGTTTGGACGTAGAAAAAGAGATCTCTTTACCCAAATTGTGGACCGAATAAAGCAAAGAGCCATCAGTTGGTCATCTAAGTTTCTCTCCATGGCAGGGAAACTCACTCTGTTAAAATCTGTACTAGCTGCCATGCCAACCTATACTATGACATGTTTCAAACTCCCAAACTCTCTGTGTAAAAGGATTCAGGCTGCTCTTACTAGATTCTGGTGGGACTCTAATACGGGTGAAAAGAAAATGACATGGATCTCCTGGAAAAAGATGACAAGATCCTTTAAAAACGGAGGTTTGGGCTTTAGGGACATCAAGGTCTTCAATGATGCTCTGTTGGCCAAACAAAGTTGGAGAATACTCACCAATCCAGATTGCTTACTCGCAAAAGTCTTGAAGGGCAAGTACTGCAAATCCTCCTCCTTTTTGGAAAGTGAAGTCCCAGGATCAGCTTCTCACGGTTGGAGAGGTATCTGTATAGGACGTGATCTTCTAAAGAAAAACCTAGGCAAACTGATCGGAAATGGAGAGTCCACATCAATTTGGAATAGTCCTTGGCTCTCACTATCTTCTCCCTGCAGACCTATGGGTCCTCCCACAGAACGTACTAAGGATTTAAAGGTCTCGGGTCTCCTGCTACCATGCTCCGGGAAATGGAATGTTGATCTCATCCGGACCATACTTCCGGCTTATGAAACAGAGATACGGAAACTGACGCCAATTAGCCTAGGAGCAGCTGATGAATGGGCATGGCTCCCTCAAAGTTCTGGAGTGTACACAACAAAATCTGGGTATCATGAAACAATGGCAGAGAGAGACGCAGAGTATTTTAACCTACATCCTTACCTGGTGGGGGAATTTGACTGGAGAGCGTATATCTGGAAGAGGGAGACTCTCACCAAAGTCAAAATGTTTCTGTGGAAGCTAGCACAAAATGCATTACCGGTGGGAGATAATCTAATACATCGCCAAGTCTGCACGACAGCTAGTTGCCCCCACTGCGGCAGTGCAGAATCTGAACTCCATCTTTTCTTTCATTGTCCTTGTGCAGCGCAGATATGGACACAATCGCTTCTCTACCCCTCAATCCAACCAACGAGTCTTAACTCTATACAGGAGGGCATCGCCCAAACTGTGAAAGCAACCTGGCTTCCTCCTACTGGTATTATTACCGGACCTCTATCCCCATGGATCCTATGGGCCATCTGAACAGCAAGGAATCGTCTATTATTCAATAAAGAAAAAATGACAGGAAGGGAGGTGTTAGCTATCGCGATCAAGCATGCTAAGGAATGGCAAGAGGCACAAAATGGGAAAGAAAAACCACTCACCAAGATAAGAAACCCACCCCGACCTATTCCGAGAGGTACAAATCACCTAGCTTGCTCTGACGCGGCTTGGAGAGAAGATGGGTCAACAGGTCTAGGCTGGGAAATACGAAATCCTCAAGAGGAGATTGTCTGCGAAGGGTCGGCTCAGACCTCGCATATTTCTTGACCACTGGTAGCGAAGCGGTAGCAACTCTGATGGCAATCAGAGTTGCAATTGAATCGGATCTCACCTCGGTCAATTTCGTTTCAGACTCGTTAACTCTTGTCAAAGCAATCAACAAGGAGCTCCAAATCAAGGAACTTTACGAGATTCTCCACGACATCCTGAACTTATCATCAGCATTTTCATCTGTTTCTTTCCATTTCATCCCTAGAGAGTTTAATTGTCGAGCGGATGCTCTGGCTAAGGAAGACCTTGTAACCGGTATAAACGCTAATTAATTGAAATGAAATCGGTTTAGTTCAAAAAAAAAAAAAAAAAAGAGTTCAACATGTGCAACACTGATCTAGTGCACAGTATGTTGCTATTCAAATAATCTCCATGCGCACACTTCCATTGCCAACAATCATATTGGATGATTCATTCGGTATATGGAACAAAGTGATATCCTTGGTAATTATTGACGGAGAAGACAGTTTTGATTTTGTATTCTCCAGCAAAACCAGGTCTTAGCGAAGACTATCAAAAACTACTACGACTCACTTTTTCTAGAACCTCTTGTTCGCACTAGAGTCTCTGTTGCCCACCCCAACCCTTCATGCATTAAGAATTTAAGATCAACTGCAAGACCTCAAGCGGTCGAAAATACTACAAAATCATCAAACGTATGTTTGAAATTTTTTGAATAGTTTTTTTTTTTTTTGAGAAAGGAATTTTTTTTTTTGAATAGTTGCAAAACACAAATTATTGTTCTTCTAATCTTAATATCCGGTAGAAAAATAATCAAATATATCTTTCTATTTTTAGATCACGAGACACTTTATACCTAAAAATAATCCACTACTTTGACAAAAGTTAATAATCATATTAATCAACAATACTTTTAAGAAAAAAATCAACTAATTTTGAAATTTATCAGGGTCAGTTGACCCATGTGTTTGGTCATTGCCCCCATAGCCCCCAGCCCCCTCATAAGATTGTTTTCGTAAAAGAAAGCACTTTTTAAGAGGACAACAAAGATTGCTTGGTTAAGAATTAAAACCTCTAACCCAATCAAAACTAACACACATCAACATTAAGATACACTACTTTATTGTCTAAGCCATCACCAAGAAACCCAATATCCTAATACAAAAAATATTCTACCAATTAAGTATGTAGATTTAAAATTAAAGGGACGTGGGTCAATCACTAACCACATGTTAGGTGCATTATAAAAAATCCAAAATTATACATGGCTTGAATAAAACAACAATTTATAGCATCAAAAGCATGGTCCTTGATTCGCTAGATCCTAAGAGACAGTGACCTCCTCCAATCGGCAAGAGATGGCTCGCCCTTTGTCAACTTTCAACTATTCTCTCTTTGCCTTTTTTAAGCATATATTTCCATTTCTGTCTAGTGTTACGCCTTCGATTTGGACAAGAAATACAATGCTAATTACTAATTTGAGGTTAGCTAATCCATAACCAATAGTTTATTTTGTTAGCTAATTAATAGAATAAATTAAAATACTAAGGACTCCTACGTTTTCTAATTGATAGTTGAAAAACAGCACCGTTCAGTATACATTCTATTCCGTAAAAAAACATTATTAAGCAATGATGCATGTTAATTATTGATCTGTTAAGTTGGAGAAATATTTGGCAAACAACTTCAAAGGAAAGTATAGAATGTTAATAATAAATAAATAGAAAAAAATCAAAATTACAAATGATGAAATTATAAGTAGGTGTCTACAAATGATGAAATTATAATTTTTTATTAGTAGGTGTCTACAAATGATGAAATTATAAGTATATGACAAACAATTTTTTAACATTCAAAATCAACCATACTAGATTAGACATGTAAAGAAACTAGTATATAAATACTTCATTGTTTTTTCAAATGATGTAAGGTTAGGAAACTTTAATAAATTCTTTACAACTTCAAAAATATTATTGTGGCATTTTAACCTAAAAAAAGTATACTCTATCTCATTTGGTCATGAGGATTTCACAAGGTTTCCCTCATTTGAGCTTAGAATACTCTATCTCATTTAGTGTCTATCACTAGTTTGAAGACTAGAGTCAAAGTGGTAAAAACACGTTTCTTTCAAGTTCTATTCACCCAGTTTATCGTTACTTTTTGTGTTTCAAAAAGTAGATCTTAAATTTCTGAGAAAAATTGAGAAAGTTTGTCTTTCAATCTTGTGAAGTTTTTACCAGTTTTTTCTTAATCATGTCATCTGCGATGGATAAAGCCTTGATGGCTATGTCTCTGAAGGATGAGGAAGAGTTGCCGTTCGAGATGCCTGATCTCCCAGAATTCTCCTCGTGCGAAAGAAACACCATTAGCTTGGTGGGGCGTACTCTAAACCCAGCCAGACAGCCGATGAATCACCTAATCAAAGATATGCCAAGGAAGTGGTAAAAGATTGGAAGAGTGAGGGGAATCGCTTTATCAAGAGAACGCTTCCATTTCATATTCAAGTATGAACATGACTTGCAAGAAGTGCTTGACAAAGGAGTCCAAACTTATAACCAATGGGCTATGGTTATGGATAGATGGTATGAATATCCCCCTGATAATTATCTGCATAATTTGTTCCTTTGTGGATTCAGATCTGGAAGCTGCCGATAAATTTCTACACGAAACAGGCCTTAACGGCTTTAGGGGTAATCATTGGGCAAGTATTAGAGGTAGCTTTTGACCCAGATGAGCCTCAAGTACAAGAATTCATTAGAGTTAAGGTTCTGTTTGATGTCTCTAGACCTCTTAGAAGATCAAAAGCGGTGGTTATAAAGAATGGGGGCACTACGTCTGTTAACTTTGAATACGAAAAAATCAAAAACGGTGCTATGAATGCCAGAGACTCACCCATGAAAAGGAGGATTGCCCCTTATTCCTGAACAAATAGGTTCATGTAGAGGTTTCTTCAAGAACAGGTGGGAAAGCTGAAAATCCCAAAGCAGAGCCGGTGCTAAAACCGTCTGACCCGCTGTTTGGAGTGCTATCAGAAGATTAAGTTAGAATTGATCCCAACTCCGGGAGACCTCGTATTGCTCCTGAAGTACTGTAAGGTATGAGGCAGTATTTGAGGCTAGGAAATGAGGAAGAATTAGTCATAAAAAAGGATCGTGTAAAGAAGACTGTGAGAGAGGTTGAAAAGGACCCCATTTGGAAAAAATCAATCCTAAGGTTAGAACCTGCTCCTATTTTCCACCCCGAGGTAAACAAAGGGAAAAGGTTTGTCTTTGGTTTTGAAGACCCGGACATTTCATTGAGAAACGAAGCTGCTGGCTCACTTAGTTTGGAAAAAAGGGTTCCTGAGACAAATCTAATGGAAGGAAGTGTTTGGCCTGTGGAGAAGTTTTATATTGATTCTACTTATCATCATAGCAACTTCCTTACTCTTTCTCAACCTTTTCAAGCCAATCCGACGGGTTACAGGACTGGATCCTTTGAGTCTGGTTCATCCGGGATTGGTTTTAAAAAAGGTAAACCAAGAAACAGACCTTCAAAGTCTACGAGAAAACTCAAGCCTAAGGATCAGTTTCAGATAGAAAGTATGCACACTTTGAAGAAGGGGCTAACAATTGGTGAGCAAGAGAAGAGAAAAGCAGACATTGTGGGAACAAACAATGCTAAACAACAAAAGCTTAAACACAAAGAGGTGATCCAAAAGGGGGGATTGCCTAACGCCCAATGAGCATAATGAGCTGGAATTGTCAGGGCTTGGGACGGTCTCAAGACTTGGTGATTCCTCGTCTCAAAGAAATGCGTAAGAAACATTTCCCAGAGATGCTTTTGTTTTTTTATTTAGACTATGAATCAAAGAGATGTATTAGTGGACCTGCAAGAATGGTTAGGATATGATAGGGTTTTTACAGTTGACCCCATTGGAAAATGTGGTGGATTGGCTCTGTTCTGGAAGAATAGTATTAAGCTGGATATAAAGTTTTTTTGATAAGAACATGTTGGATCTTCAAGTTCAGTTTGGAGATTTAAACTTCTTTGTTTCTTGTATTTACGGTAATCCGAATAAGAGTAATAGAAACTTTGTTTGGGAAAGATTATCTCGGATTGGAATTGGAAGGAGAGATAGATGGTGTATCCTAGGTGATTTCAATGAGATTCTACATAATGGTGAAAAACTAGGTGGTCCAAGAAAAACTGATGCTTCTTTCAAGCCTTTCTCGGATATGCTAAATGCTTGTGATATGAGTGAGCTTCCGAGTCATGGAAATAAATTCACTTGGGCTGGTAAGAGAGGAGATATGTGGATCCAGAGCAGATTGGATAGGGCTTTTGGCAATAGTGAATGGTTTGTTCAGTTTCCAGCTTAAAACCAAGCTTTCTTGGATATGAGAGGATCTGATCACAGACCTGTTCAAGTAAAGTTGATGTCTTCGCAACAATCCTATAAGGGCCAGTTTCAGCTCGATTGTTGTTTTCTGCGTAAACAAGGGGTTAAGGAAGCTATTATCAAAGCATGGACAGTGCAGAGACCAGGTTTTAATCTGTCAGTTGCAGACAGACTCAGAGAGTGCAGGAAATCTTTAAGTACTTGGAAAAAAATGAACTCTATGAATGCTTTTGACAAAATTCAGCAGATAGAGGTTGCTCTGGAGAAAGAACAGTCTGATAGATGGCCAAACTTCCAGAAGATTAGGATCTTAATAAGGGAACTTTGTTTGGCTTATAGAGAAGAAGAAAAATATTGGAAACAGAAAAGCAGACAAAAGTGGATAAGAAGTGGAGATAGGAATTCTAAGTTCTTTCATGCTTCGGTTAAAAACAATAGAGAGAGAAATAGAATTGATAAGCTTAAGGATATTAATGGGATCTTCCAGAAATCTGAAGCTGCAAAGGGAGAAGTAGCCTCGGCTTATTTCGCCAATCTGTTTAAATCTTCTAATCCTGCTCCTTTCAATGAGTGGTTCTCAGGGTTTAGTACTAGAGTGTCTGAGGAAATGAATAAAGCCCTGATCAAGAAGGTCTCAGCTAAAGAAATCAAAGCTGCAACTTTTTCCATTAAAGCGTCTAGTGCTCCCAGACCTGATGGAATGTCGGCGTTATTCTTTCAACATTACTGGAACATCATAGGTCCTCAAGTAATTGCTGAGATTCGGAAGTTTTTTGTAGAAAGAGTTCTCCCATCTGATTGGAACTACACACACTTGTGCTTGATTCCAAAAACGCATCGTCCTACAGAAATGACAAACTTAAGACCTATAAGTCTTTGCTCAGTACTCTACAAAATCATTTCAAAAATCATGGTGTTCAGGTTGCAACCCTTCCTTTTAGATATTGTCTCTAAATCACAATCAGCTTTTGTTTCAGACATGCTCATATCGGATAATATTCTCGTTGCTCACGAACTAGTGCACAGCTTGAGAGTTCATCCGAGTATCTCAAAGGACTCCATGGCCATAAAAACTGATATGTCAAAGGCATATGATAGGGTAGAATGGAGCTATCTTAGGTATCTCTTAGTGGCCATGGGATTTCATAATATTTGGATTGAATGGGTGATGAGATGTGTCTCCACGGTTACTTACTCAGTTCTACTTAATGACCAGCCATATGGGATGATAACTCCTCAGAGAGGGTTGAGACAAGGAGATCCTCTATCCCCTTTTCTCTTTGTACTTTGCACAAAAGGTTTATCACATCTGTTAAACAAAGCTCAAGCGGAAGGCAAAATTGAAGGCATCTCTTTCTCGGATCAAGGACCTTGGGTTAATCACTTGCTGTTTACAGACGACAGCTTGTTTCTGTGCAAGGCTTCTATGGATCAAGCTGACACAATTCAACGGATCCTGAATACTTATGGTGCAGCCACATGACAGATCATCAACCTTTCAAAATCCTCAATTACTTTTGGCTCAAAAGTAAATGAGGTGATAAAGAGGTCTATCCAAGGAAAACTGGGGATTTTCAATCAAGGAGGTGTTGGCACTTATTTAGGTTTACCCGAATGTTTTAGTGGATCGAAAGTGGAAATGCTCTCATACCTCAAAGACAGACTTAAAGGTAAGATGTCAGGGTGGTATTCAAGGTTTCTTTCTCAGGGAGGCAAAGAAATGTTATTGAAGTCAGTGGCCCTTGCAATGTCTGTCTTTGCTATGTCCTGCTTCAAATTGCTAGTGTCATCCTGTAAAAACTTGACAAGCGCTATGACAGAATTTTGGTGGAGTTCAAATGAACATTCAAGGAAAATCCATTGGTTAAGCTGGGATAAATTGTGTCTCCCCAAACAAAAAGGGGGACTGGGATTCAAGGACATAAAAACTTTTAACCAAGCGCTCCTAGCCAAAAAAGCATGGCGGTTACTCCAAGACGAGGATTGCCTATTTTCAAAGCTAATGAAGAGTAGATACTACCCGCTTGACAATTTTTTGGAGGCAGGTTTGTCTTATCGTCCCTCTTTCGGGTGGAGAAGTATTTTACATGGAAGAGAGCTCTTACAAAAAGGTTTAGAGAAGAAGATAGGAAATGGAGAATCAATGTTTGTATGGACCGAACCGTGGATTGAGGATAATGGGATGAGAGCACCATGGAGGAAAAATATCATTTTTGACGTTTGCTTGAGAGTGAAGGACCTTATTGATCCGATTACAGGGTTGTGGGATCTAGATGCTTTGGAAGAGCACTTCTTTCCCCAAGATATAAACAGAATACAATCTATTAAACCTATAAGAGATCACAAAGATTATCACGTGTGGAAGCATAACAAAAGTGGGGAGTATTCCGTCAAATCAGGCTACTGGCTAGCCTCCCTATCTATTAATTCTCAAGCGCTCAAGGATGTTGAAGCTCAACCATCTCTAAATGGTCTCAAAGCTGAGGTATGGAGTATTCAAACCGCCCCAAAAATCAAGATATTCTTATGGAAAGTCCTCAGTGGAGCTCTTCCAATGGCAAATCTACTCAGGAGAAGAGGAATTGATGGAGATGAACTTTGTCAAGTTTGTGGAGAAGCAGAAGAGACCATTAACCACATCCTATTTACTTGCACTGATGCCAGACAGATTTGGGCTCTATCTGACTATCCCTCTCCGGATTCTGGGTTCCAAAACGGCTCTGTTTTTTCAAATGTCTATCATCTCCTAACCAACAGAAACAACCTGCGATGGCCAGCTGGTTTGAGAAAATGTTTTCCTTGGATCCTGTGGAGGATCTGGAAAAATAGGAACTCTTTATGCTTTGAAGGTATATGTTTCTCCCCTCTAGATACAAAGAGCAAAATTCATGAAGAGGTTGATGATTGGTTTCAGGCTCAGGTAAAGGACAGCGGAGAAAATCCTGAGACACTGAGTCCTTCGCTCAACCAAACTACAACAAAGGATGGTGAACTTCTCGTTTTTTGGTCTAGACCACAAGAATCCTGGGTAAAGTGTAATGTTGGTTGCTCGTGGTCCAAAGGAAAACTGATTGCAGGAGGAGCTTGGGTAGTGAGAAATGATGAAGGAATCATCCTTATGCACAGTAGACGAGCTTTCTCTAACACTAGAGATAAAGACGAAGGAGTTTTCAGAGTTTTGGAATGGGCGATGGAAGGCATGTTAAGTCACAGGTTTATAAATGTGATATTTGCCATTCAAGATAAAACTCTCGTAGGAGTGGTGAACAGGCCGAAAGCTTGGCCATCTTTCAGGTTTCAGTCTATGGAACTAAGAAGGATTTTGGGAAGGATTAGTGGTTGGTGTTTGGAACACGAGGTGGAGCAAGCAAACAGAGGAGCGGGTCTCATCGCTCAAAGCGTCACTAGGGACCTAAGAATGCAATCATATGTTGCAGTATCTTACCCTCAGTGGCTTAGTTTAGTTTTTGAAGAAGAGATCTTTTTATCCTCTGTTATTTGATGGCAAACTCAGGTGAAAAAGGACAACTTTTTGGTTCATATGTACAGATAGCGTTTAGAAGGTTTAAAAAGCTATAGAATGAATATGCTCTGTTCCTGTAATTTTGGTGGGCTGTAAATTTTATTGGGCTTATTTGTATGCTTACGCATACCTTATCTAATATAACTAAATCAGTGGGAAAAAAAAAGAACTACAAAAAAAATGTGATAGTTACTTTTGCATGATGTGTGCGTATCGTAGAGCCGACAATCAAAGTGTGGGATCAGCACATCTACAAGAGATTTTGCCACTACCGACACGCGTCCTAGTGTGTTACATCAGGCGGTCCAATTAAGATCAATCGTTGTTTAAGACACTCACTAACCCAATGAGTGTTCGAAACGTTTTGGGCCGACCAAAGTCCCGCGGCTAACTGTCACGTCTCAAAACTTAACAATACATAAAATCATTTTTAGATGACAGTGAAAGTGGTGGAGCGTCGTGTTGGGTTGGGGGTACGTTTGAATCTGAGTGGGTGCCTCGTTGACTTGTTTTACCACCCGACTAGTGTCGCCATAACCACGGCAAATACATTTGCAATGTTTTAGTTTACTAGTCAGCTTTGGGCATGTGGGTACAATAAAGTAGTCTATAAACAATCCGTTCATATGTTTTTAACAAGTGTCAAAAGAGAAAAAGTCAAATAACTCAAAGATAAGTACTGTCTTAGAATTATGGCCCATTCCACATCTCCTTTATTCTATGAAATAAAAAAAAGTTTTCTTATAAGATTGCTTGACCTAGAATCAGTAAATGAAAACATAGTTAGGTTAAACCGTCTTTCATGCCGGCATAGTAGATGAGGTGATGTAGAGAATTTGTGACATAGTCAAAAAATTAAAATATGTAAATTGTGTTCACAATACCCATTGCTCGATTGGTATGGATTTTGTCTATAATACAATGTAATGGACATGTGAGGTTAAATCATGGATCAACGTTTGAAATTTTAGGAGGCATCCTCACATGGCCTTGTTAGAGAGAAAACTACCTTTCAGATAGCGAGATTCTAAGGCTACCTTTCAGATAGCAGTAAGGCTCAACATTGACATGGTTTTTTACATTATTTTTTTCCTCGTTTTCATCCGAAATAGCTCGGTAAAAGACATTTAACCACATATATACATCTACTTAGCCCTGTTAAAAGTCCCCTATTTTTTTTCCATCTCTCCAAAATAAACCAATAAAATCTCGTTGGATAAAATTTTGCCAAGTAATATTAGAGAAACAACTCAACGACGTGAACTTTTTATAACTCGTTGAATGGACACATAAGCTAGGTCTTCCCAAACATGTCTCCTCAATTCATTGTGACTATTAATATAATTTCTCTCATTGTAACTATTGTTCAATATCTTTCAACTTTTTCATATATTTTTTTCCTAATTCTTATTATTTATTGTTCATATTCGAACACTCCAAAAACTTCTGAAAATATGTTTCCTCTCTTTGATCCTAAATATTAATCCACATACAACTTAGTCCGGTAAATAAAACTAGCCTTCTATTTTCATCACCTTTTTGTTTTCGAAGCCATTGGATACAAAATTTTATCTTCTATATGGGATATAATTAATGCATGTGCTTATAATTAATCACTAAAATATATATATTTAATTTAATATACTGTAAAGTATTAGCCAAAAAGTGAAAGTCATTTGGATAAATTTAAATTTTATTTAATATTAAAATATATTACAAAAATAAACTAAAGTGTCAAAAAGTGAAACATATTTTGTTATTATTACAAAAGAGAAGATATCTTTAATATTTAAATTAAAAAGCATAAAAAAAAAAAACACACCAAAGAAGATCAAAAATGTTGTTTATTACAAAAGTATGGAATAAATTACAAATCACCTGAAAAATGCTTAAAACCAAAGTCAACATATCAACTTTAACAAAATATAATTGGAAAATTATATACTGTCAAACTTTCTATAATCGATGACTACTGACTCTATCTATCTCCCCCTGTCACGTAACCTAACAACTATATATCGATCTTTCTGTCCTTATTTTTCTTCTTGGTTATACGTTTACCAAAATAATTAGAACAACAACAAAAAAGAGCAAAAAAATAAATAAAAGAACCATAATAATAATAAGAAGATCATATATCATGTGAAGCTAAAAGCTAAAAGCCACCTCGAAACAGCGAAAACGGATAAGGCGGTGTTGTTGGTGGATTTGACTCTACCACTCCTCCAAACGTCGCTGTTTCTTTATACCTTGCTTCTCCTTGTATACTCCCACANTCGAAACAGAGAAAACGGATAAGGCGGTGTTGTTGGTGGATTTGACTCTGCCACTCCTCCAAACGTCGATGTCTCTTTATACCTTGCTTCTCCTTGTATACTCCCACATCCTCCTCCTCCTCCTCCTCCTCCTCCTCCTCCGTTTACACTCTCCGGTAAAGACAACGTCGATGTCAACGATGATGACGTGGAAGACGAGGACGTAGAGATCATCGAGTTTGCTACTAGCCCGGTATCGTAGTTACCAAACTGTCCTTGTTGCGTTATTGGAACACACCACCCCAACGAATTCTCCGGCGAATGGTTCCGGTAAAGATTCTCAGTTGAGGACGGAGACGGCGAAGATGAAATCACTCTAAAGACCCTACCTTCGTCTTCTTCGAGTACTTCTTCCTCCTCTGCTTTAACAGTGGAGGACATCGTGACACGACGCTTCTTCTTGTCCGAGACTAGCTTCTTTGTTCGCTCTTTCTCGAGCATCATCCTCGGGAGGAGATCAGGATCTTCCACGACTTTGTACAAGAACGCCATCATCTGCTCCGGTCTCCTCTCTGTCGCTTCGATCCTTTGGTTCATCTTCTGAATCTCAGCTTCTAGCTCTCTTTGCTCCTCTTTCAACCGTTCGATCTCCCTCACGATCTCGCCGTCCTCCAAATCTTGACCGTACATCCCACGCGCGTGTTTCCTACGTGCTATGTTCCTTAGTAAGTGCTTCTGTCCCCTCAAGAAATGTTCGTTCGCAAACTCCCACCTGTCCGGATCCACTTTCCTAAACCCCTAAAGAAAAAGAAAAAGAAACAAATTAGTATAGGAAGAGAAAATATTGTTCCTCTGTTTCGATTTTGTCAAGAAGATGTATGAGTTTAGGTCCAAAAGAAAGAAAGAAAGAGTAAAGAGTAAAGATGAATTACATAGGTATTGAGTTGACGAACGAAGCTGCTAAAATTGTTGTGTTTGAAATAAGCAGGCAAGATCCGTTGAGAGAAGTCGAGAGGATCAACGACTATGAAGCTGTTATGAGCAGGTCCCCAAGTGATGAGCCAATCGGTCGAAGGATCGTTGACCATCTGATAAGTTTTCACAATGAAAGGTGCGATCACGTTGTTGGTGTTGGTGTTATTATTGTCGTCCTCCATATCTATATTTTTTTTCTCTCTCTTTCTCTCTCTCTCGTTTTTTATCGCTTTATACGTTTGTTGTTCGTAAAGAAATTAAGGAGCAAGCTGGTGAGTTTATATAAACAAAAAAAAATAGGATCTTAAATTGTGAAAAAATAGTAAGTTTAAGTGGTTGTGACAGTGAGACTGTATTGACGTGGCTTGCTTTTTGTGATAACGTGGCGACTTCGTGTTTTCCTTTTACGGTGTCACGGGTGAACTAGTGGGACCTAATGCAGGTGTCCCCCAAAGCTTCACGTCTTTTTTGCCCTTTTTGTTTTTGTTAATATTATTTCTTATGTGACAAGTTATTTTGATCTAATGAAATTGTATGCATATCAAGCTGTGTTACGATTTTTTATTCGATCGTTACTCATGAAAACTATATAGACTATAGTGTGATCTTTGTTTGTAGGAATCAGTTAATTGAGATATAAGAAGAACACATAACAGCCCCACTCAATTTGGTTTGTAGTCTAAATAAAATTTTGTAAAGAATAAATTTAGGTGAAGCAAAGATAAATTTCTAAAATATCTTAGAAAGTGAAAAAGAGAAAATATAATATTTTGTTTTCTTTTCATAATTATTTAGGTATATATCCAGATTTTAACTTAAAAATATCCTACTTATCTAAAAAAAAAATACAAATTGAAAAAGTACTGATCAATATATGTTAGATATATGGGGATTCGGATTTTAGTAGTAGTAGGACGGTGTGGGAAAGGCTGAGTAGGTTTAGAGTGGGTCGAAGGGACAAATGGTGCATGATAGGGGACTTCAATGCTATTTTGCATAATGGGAAAAAGATTGGAAGCCCTAGAAGAGGAGATAATACCTTCAAACCTTTTGCTGAGATGCTTGAAGCATGTGGTATGGAGGAAATGGCTAGTAGTGGCAATAAGTTTACTTGGGGAGGTAGAAGAGGGGATCACTGGATTCAGAGCAGATTAGACAGGGCTTTTGGAAATAAAGACTGGTTCCTTAGTTTTCCAGCGGCTAATCAAGCTTTTATGGATATGAGAAGCTCAGATAATCGCCCAGTTTTGGTCAAGTTGATGGAGTCTCAAGAGAAGTATAGGGGCCAGTTTCGATTTGACAGGAGGTTTCTGAATAACAAAGCGGTTAAGAAAGCCATTGAAAAGGCTTGGAAGCCAGGTTTAAATGGAGAAGGTGTTTTAGTGTCGCAAAGGCTTAGAGATTGCAGAAAAGCTTTAAGTGCTTGGAAAAAGGAAAATTATGTGAATTCCAGGGACAAGATACACCAGTGTGAGATGGCTTTGGAGAGAATTCAATCAGAAAGATGGCCAAACTTACATCAGGTACACATCCTCAAACGAGAACTTGCAAAAGCTTATAGAGCAAAGGAGAAATATTGGAGACTACGCAGTCGACACAAATGGCTGAGAGCGGGCAATAGAAATTCGAAATATTTCCATGGCTTAGTGAAGGGGAACAAAGCTAGAAAAAGGATTGATCAGTTGAAAGATGCTCAAGGGGTCCTTAAAAGATCTGAAGCTGCAAAGGGAGATGTGGCAGGAGATTATTTTAATAATCTTTTCAAGTCTTCCAATCCCCAGAGTTTCCAGGTGTGGTTTGATGAGTTTCCTTCTACAGTGTCGACTGAGATGAATGATAAACTGATAGCTACCGTGTCATCAGATGAGATCAGAGAAGCAGTATTTTCCATTGATGCCTCAAAGGCTCCGAGTCCAGATGGTATGTCCGCCTTGTTCTTCCAGAAGAATTGGCAGATAGTGGGTAAAGAGTTTACACAAGAGATCAAAAGGTTTTTTGAAACGGGAAGATTTCCTGCAGAGTGGAATTATACTCACCTGTGTTTGATCCCAAAAGTTCATCATCCGAATGAAATGAGTGATCTAAGACCAATAAGCTTATGTTCGGTACTATACAAGACTATCTCGAAGATCTTGGTGAACAGGATGCAAGAGATTCTCCCGCACATAGTTTCAATCAATCAGTCCGCTTTTGTGTCAGAGAGGTTGATAACAGATAACATCCTAGTGGCTCATGAACCAGTTCATTGTCTAAAGGTGAATTCAGAGATTTCCTCACAGTTTATGGCGGTGAAGACAGACATGTCTAAAGCGTACGATAGACTGGAGTGGAGCTATTTGAGGGCAATGTTGACAGTGATGGGGTTTCATGTAAGGTGGATAGATTGGATAATGAAGTGTATGACGACAGTTACCTTTTCTGTGCTTATCAACGATCAACCCTTTGGTATGATCCATCCGCATAGAGGTTTAAGGCAAGGAGACCCGCTTTCGACGTTCCTCTTTGTCCTTTGTACTGAGGGTTTGACTCATCTCTTAAACAAGGGACAAAGAGAAGAAAAGATCCAGGGAATCAGATTTATCGAGGAAGGTCCGGAGGTCCATCATTTGCTATTCGCGGATGACAGTTTATTCATGTGCAAAGCAGATTTGGTTCAGGCAGGCTTTCTCATGGTGACGTTGAGAAAGTATGGAGCGGCTACAGGGCAGTCAATAAATTTGAATAAATCGTCAATCACCTTTGGATCCAAAGTTTGCCCTATGACCAAGAAAAGTATTCAAGAAAAGATGGGAATTTTGAAAGAAGGTGGTGCTGGTACGTATTTAGGACTCCCAGAATGCTTTAGCAGATCAAAGATCGAACTGATGAACTATCTAAGGGATAAAGTTAAGTCAAAGACCTCGGGTTGGTTCTCAAAGCTCTTATTGCGAGCGGGGAAGGAGGTGTTACTTAAATCGGTGGCTCTTTCAATGTCGGTGTTCGCTATGTCCTGCTTCAAACTACCCAAGAAAACTTGTGAAAACATAACTAGTGTTATGGCAGAGTTTTGGTGGAGTAATGCAGAACAAGCAAAGAAGATACATTGGATCAGTTGGGAAAAGTTGTGCCTTCCAAAAGATAGAGGGGGAATGGGATTCAGAGATGTCCATACCTTTAACCAGGCTCTGTTGGCTAAACAAGCTTGGAGACTACTGCAGGCCCCAGAGAGTTTATTTGCGCAAGTCATGAAAAGCAGGTATTTTCCGAATACAGAATTTTTAAATGCGACATTAGGAGCAAGACCATCTTATGCGTGGAGAAGTATTTTGTTTGGGAGAGATCTTTTGGTACAAGGGTTAACTAAAAATATTGGGAATGGGAAAACATTCAGAGTCTGGTTAGATAGTTGGGTTGATGATGATGGATTGAGGCCCCCTTGGAGAAGAAACAATGTCTTTAACCCGGATCTCAGAATCTCTGAATTGATAGACAAGGATACTCGAACATGGGATGCAAAAGCTTTGGCCTATCATTTTCTACAGCTTGATACTGAGAGAATCAAAAGGATAAAACCAGTCCCTGAGATAGAGGATTTCTATACTTGGAAGTACAACAAAAGTGGAGACTTCTCGGTTAAGTCTGCGTATTGGTTGGCTTCTCAATCGTTAAACCCATCGATAAGAGAGGAAGCAAATGTGCAGCCTTCAACAAACCCATTAAAATAGCAAGTATGGGGAATACAGACGGACTCGAAGATTAAGGTATTTCTTTGGAAGGTGATGTGTGGTGCTCTACTGGTCGCAGACGCTCTGTGTGGGAGAGGGTTGAGGATTGAAAACTCTTGTCAAACCTGTGGTGGAGAAGAAGAAACGATCAATAATGTTTTATTTTCTTGTTCTTTATCTCGCCAGTTGTGGGCGTTATCGGGGATCCCATCCCCAGAGCTAGGGTTTCACAATGGGTCGGTTTTTTCAAATATTCAATACTTCTTACTGAATATGAAGAACTCTCAGTGACCGGAGGAGTAAAAAAAAACGTTCCCTTGGGTGATGTGGAAAATCTGGAAGAATCGAAATCTGGTGGCTTTTGAAGGAACAAATTTCTCTCCGCAGGAAACGATCACTAAAAGTAAGGAAGACTGGAAGGAGTGGGTTGACGCTCAACAGGAATCAGATGAGGAGGAAGAAGTTGAAGCTCGTGGGGAAGGGGAAGTCCCAAGAGGAAGAGAATCGAGACAAATTTCAAAGAAACCAGGGTGGAAAAGACCAACAAGAGATTGGCTGAAATGTAATATAGGACTCTCTTGGTCGGCTAGAAATCATTTGTTGGGTTGTGCGTGGGTCCTAAGGGACCACGATGGAAGGGTGTTGTTGCATAGTAGAAGAGCTATGGCAATGGTCCAGGATAAGCAAGAAGCTCAGCTTAAAGGGCTATTGTGGGTTATGGAAAGTATGAGAAGCCATCGGATAGAGAATGTGGTTTTTGGATTGCAGGATCAGCTTTTGGTAAAGGTGGTTACAAAGCCTGCATTATGGCCTACATTTCGATACCAATCAAATGAGGTTAGCAGACTGAGGGGAGGTTTCAAGGATAGTAAATTCTTTTTGGAAAACTCATTTTCAAACAGAGGAGCACTTATGATAGCACAAAGTGTCACTCAAGATTGTAGACTCCAATCGTATGTGGCGATGGGGCAACCGGAGTGGTTGAGGTACTTTTTTGCTGAAGACACAAGACTATCCTCTGATTGAACTTAAGTTTTAAATGGCTAGAGTAGGATTAGCCATTATTTTGGTATAGGTAGAAATTGATGTTTAACTGTGTCTGTTTGTAGAAACAGAGAGTAGAAATAGAGAGGACTGTTTGGATACGATGCAGGGTGTATCGTTGGTCTTAAGGGTGTAGATGTTTTTGTAAAGAAGGGAAGTTATAATCTATATTATCAATATAAAACCAGTTGACAAAAAAAATATGTGTTTAAATTATCATCATTCATCAAGACATTTTCTTTGTCGCATATCATTAAGACAATCTAATGACATTTCCTCAAGTCGTTATTTATTGCAAACAACAACACTAAATGCCAAGTAAACATGATGATATATATAGTTGAAAAACTACAAAACATGGTGGTCAAAGACACACTATTCTATCTGCAAAAGCTCACTATTTTCGTATACATGTCCATGGACTCTGGAATAAATTAGCCACACAATGTCTTGCAAAAGAGTTATCTAATTATAGGAGTATTATATAAATAAAACTCCATAAGCATATAATATAAACTACTTCAGTGGACAAAAGATTGCTTGGTTAAGAATCAAAACCCTTAGTTCCAATCAAAATCACACGCATCAAAGGCAGTACTATTTTATTGTTTATTGTTTAAGCCACCACCGAAAAATCCAATAGCAAATCTTATATATAAAACTTTCCTAATTATATACTGATTAATTAATCTAGACTTAATTCAGGGGACGTGTGTCAAATGCTAACCACATATTACGTGTGTTATAATAATATATTTAGTTTGAATAAAACAGCAATTTATTGAATCAAAGCATGGTCCTTAATCCTCGAGAGCCTAAGAGACAATGACCTCCTCGTATAGGCGAGAGACAGTTTCTCCACTTTTCATTTTTTTTTTATTGTTGTCTCCTTTCTTTTTATGGTAAAGATTTCTTTTTAATTCGAATCTTACAACTTTGTTTTGATCAATAAATAACTCTCTGATCGCCAAATGGGGTTAGCTAATCCACAAGCTATAGTTTTTGTTTGTTTGATTAATAGTATTATAGTACAATAATTTCGAAACCTAAGGGATCTTGAAATTTTTTCAAAAGCGAGTGCTTGAATTTAGTAGAAAATTAGTAGTCAAGATTGATAGGTTAATTACCTCTCTATTACGACAATTGATTACAATTATTTTTTGAATAAATTCAAGACTGTTAACTAATTTATATCTTAATCACATAAGTTCTTTGTCAACCTATAATTTACTTTTATGTTTCTATTTTGATGACTTATTAAATATTGAGAGGAGCAATTAAAAAGTAATCGGAGACATCTCTCCCCCACTTCGTAACTTTTGTTGTCCCTAACGAAATAATAAAGAAGAGCAAGATAGTGTCTACTGTTTAAACACTCAGACGGTGACGTGGTCTGCCTTTTGTAATAACGTGGCAAGTTCATGTTTTGCTTTCATACTACTGTCACGGGACAAATATGGAACCCATGCAGGTGCCTCAAAAGCCTTAGGTCAATTGCTTTACTTAGGTGGCAAGTTATTTGGTCCCAGCCATTGTGCGAGATATTTTCAAGAGAGGACGATCGAGCGTGTGGGTGTGTGGGATACTGACATGGTCCGCACTGGCTAGTGACAAAGGAACGAGTAATGACTTGACACGTTGTGTAGAATCTTTTTAGCTGGCGATTCACACTCCACTACTCGAGTGTTTTTTTCTCTCTTCTTGATTGTTTATTAATTACTTTGTTTAATTCAGGTATATACGAACATAATTTTAAGTATAATCGCACATAGAAAAATATTGATGTAGTACGGAGTACGGATAAGATAGTTTAGTAGTCAATTATACATCATTTCATACGTCATGGAGAGAAAGAGCACCCCAAAGAGAGTGCAAGATTATTAATTTCAAAAATAACTAGGTTGGCACCGCGCTATGTTGTTGATGTGTTTTTTTTATTTTTTATTTATTTATTTAGATTTATA